>NW_026095775.1:0-295545 GCF_023614345.1 Adelges cooleyi
GTCTCAGCTTGCCTTTTAACCTATACACGTGTGTTGATTGTACATATATTTTGATATGGGAAGAAAATTCTAGGTTCACCCAAGGTGTGTCCAACACAAAAACACACTAAAACCTACATAAATTCTACATTTCTGCACTAAATCCGCTCAAACCTAGACCAAACTCAAGAGAATTTTGTCAGCAATCAGAATATATGGTCAAATTGCCGATCTGAGTGATTTAAATGGTCAAAATGTTGAAAAAACCAAAATTTCGACCTAGCCTCAAAATTTTCAAAAAACTGAATTTTATTCCAAAAATACCACTCCAATATGGCTCTACTGTGGCTTAAAAGACTCACAAATGTCTCAGCTTGCCTTTTAACCTATACACGTGTGTTGATTGTACATATATTTTGATATGGGAAGAAAATTCTAGGTTCACCCAAGGTGTGTCCAACACAAAAACACACTAAAACCTACATAAATTCTACATTTCTGCACTAAATCCGCTCAAACCTAGACCAAACTCAAGAGAATTTTGTCAGCAATCAGAATATATGGTCAAATTGCCGATTTGAGTGATTTAAATGGTCAAAATGTTGAAAAAACCAAAATTTCGACCTAGCTCAAAATTTTAAAAAAACTGAATTTTATTCCAAAAATACCACTCCAATATGGCTCTACTGTGGCTTAAAAGACTCACAAATGTCTCAGCTTGCCTTTTAACCTATACACGTGTGTTGATTGTACATATATTTTGATATGGGAAGAAAATTCTAGGTTCACCCAAGGTGTGTCCAACACAAAAACACACTAAAACCTACATAAATTCTACATTTCTGCACTAAATCCGCTCAAACCTAGACCAAACTCAAGAGAATTTTGTCAGCAATCAGAATATATGGTCAAATTGCCGATTTGAGTGATTTAAATGGTCAAAATGTTGAAAAAACCAAAATTTCGACCTAGCTCAAAATTTTCAAAAAACTGAATTTTATTCCAAAAATACCACTCCAATATGGCTCTACTGTGGCTTAAAAGACTCACAAATGTCTCAGCTTGCCTTTTAACCTATACACGTGTGTTGATTGTACATATATTTTGATATGGGAAGAAAATTCTAGGTTCACCCAAGGTGTGTCCAACACAAAAACACACTAAAACCTACATGAATTCTACATTTCTGCACTAAATCCGCTCAAACCTAGACCAAACTCAAGAGAATTTTGTCAGCAATCAGAATATATGGTCAAATTGCCGATCTGAGTGATTTAAATGGTCAAAATGTTGAAAAAACCAAAATTTCGACCTAGCTCAAAATTTTCAAAAAACTGAATTTTATTCCAAAAATACCACTCCAATATGGCTCTACTGTGGCTTAAAAGACTCACAAATGTCTCAGCTTGCCTTTTAACCTATACACGTGTGTTGATTGTACATATATTTTGATATGGGAAGAAAATTCTAGGTTCACCCAAGGTGTGTCCAACACAAAAACACACTAAAACCTACATAAATTCTACATTTCTGCACTAAATCCGCTCAAACCTAGACCAAACTCAAGAGAATTTTGTCAGCAATCAGAATATATGGTCAAATTGCCGATCTGAGTGATTTAAATGGTCAAAATGTTGAAAAAACCAAAATTTCGACCTAGCTCAAAATTTTCAAAAAACTGAATTTTATTCCAAAAATACCACTCCAATATGGCTCTACTGTGGCTTAAAAGACTCACAAATGTCTCAGCTTGCCTTTTAACCTATACACGTGTGTTGATTGTACATATATTTTGATATGGGAAGAAAATTCTAGGTTCACCCAAGGTGTGTCCAACACAAAAACACACTAAAACCTACATGAATTCTACATTTCTGCACTAAATCCGCTCAAACCTAGACCAAACTCAAGAGAATTTTGTCAGCAATCAGAATATATGGTCAAATTGCCGATCTGAGTGATTTAAATGGTCAAAATGTTGAAAAAACCAAAATTTCGACCTAGCCTAAAATTTTCAAAAAACTGAATTTTATTCCAAAAATACCACTCCAATATGGCTCTACTGTGGCTTAAAAGACTCACAAATGTCTCAGCTTGCCTTTTAACCTATACACGTGTGTTGATTGTACATATATTTTGATATGGGAAGAAAATTCTAGGTTCACCCAAGGTGTGTCCAACACAAAAACACACTAAAACCTACATAAATTCTACATTTCTGCACTAAATCCGCTCAAACCTAGACCAAACTCAAGAGAATTTTGTCAGCAATCAGAATATATGGTCAAATTGCCGATCTGAGTGATTTAAATGGTCAAAATGTTGAAAAAACCAAAATTTCGACCTAGCTCAAAATTTTCAAAAAACTGAATTTTATTCCAAAAATACCACTCCAATATGGCTCTACTGTGGCTTAAAAGACTCACAAATGTCTCAGCTTGCCTTTTAACCTATACACGTGTGTTGATTGTACATATATTTTGATATGGGAAGAAAATTCTAGGTTCACCCAAGGTGTGTCCAACACAAAAACACACTAAAACCTACATGAATTCTACATTTCTGCACTAAATCCGCTCAAACCTAGACCAAACTCAAGAGAATTTTGTCAGCAATCAGAATATATGGTCAAATTGCCGATCTGAGTGATTTAAATGGTCAAAATGTTGAAAAAACCAAAATTTCGACCTAGCCTAAAATTTTCAAAAAACTGAATTTTATTCCAAAAATACCACTCCAATATGGCTCTACTGTGGCTTAAAAGACTCACAAATGTCTCAGCTTGCCTTTTAACCTATACACGTGTGTTGATTGTACATATATTTTGATATGGGAAGAAAATTCTAGGTTCACCCAAGGTGTGTCCAACACAAAAACACACTAAAACCTACATAAATTCTACATTTCTGCACTAAATCCGCTCAAACCTAGACCAAACTCAAGAGAATTTTGTCAGCAATCAGAATATATGGTCAAATTGCCGATCTGAGTGATTTAAATGGTCAAAATGTTGAAAAAACCAAAATTTCGACCTAGCTCAAAATTTTCAAAAAACTGAATTTTATTCCAAAAATACCACTCCAATATGGCTCTACTGTGGCTTAAAAGACTCACAAATGTCTCAGCTTGCCTTTTAACCTATACACGTGTGTTGATTGTACATATATTTTGATATGGGAAGAAAATTCTAGGTTCACCCAAGGTGTGTCCAACACAAAAACACACTAAAACCTACATAAATTCTACATTTCTGCACTAAATCCGCTCAAACCTAGACCAAACTCAAGAGAATTTTGTCAGCAATCAGAATATATGGTCAAATTGCCGATTTGAGTGATTTAAATGGTCAAAATGTTGAAAAAACCAAAATTTCGACCTAGCTCAAAATTTTCAAAAAACTGAATTTTATTCCAAAAATACCACTCCAATATGGCTCTACTGTGGCTTAAAAGACTCACAAATGTCTCAGCTTGCCTTTTAACCTATACACGTGTGTTGATTGTACATATATTTTGATATGGGAAGAAAATTCTAGGTTCACCCAAGGTGTGTCCAACACAAAAACACACTAAAACCTACATGAATTCTACATTTCTGCACTAAATCCGCTCAAACCTAGACCAAACTCAAGAGAATTTTGTCAGCAATCAGAATATATGGTCAAATTGCCGATCTGAGTGATTTAAATGGTCAAAATGTTGAAAAAACCAAAATTTCGACCTAGCCTAAAATTTTCAAAAAACTGAATTTTATTCCAAAAATACCACTCCAATATGGCTCTACTGTGGCTTAAAAGACTCACAAATGTCTCAGCTTGCCTTTTAACCTATACACGTGTGTTGATTGTACATATATTTTGATATGGGAAGAAAATTCTAGGTTCACCCAAGGTGTGTCCAACACAAAAACACACTAAAACCTACATAAATTCTACATTTCTGCACTAAATCCGCTCAAACCTAGACCAAACTCAAGAGAATTTTGTCAGCAATCAGAATATATGGTCAAATTGCCGATCTGAGTGATTTAAATGGTCAAAATGTTGAAAAAACCAAAATTTCGACCTAGCCTAAAATTTTCAAAAAACTGAATTTTATTCCAAAAATACCACTCCAATATGGCTCTACTGTGGCTTAAAAGACTCACAAATGTCTCAGCTTGCCTTTTAACCTATACACGTGTGTTGATTGTACATATATTTTGATATGGGAAGAAAATTCTAGGTTCACCCAAGGTGTGTCCAACACAAAAACACACTAAAACCTACATGAATTCTACATTTCTGCACTAAATCTGCTCAAACCTAGACCAAACTCAAGAGAATTTTGTCAGCAATCAGAATATATGGTCAAATTGCCGATCTGAGTGATTTAAATGGTCAAAATGTTGAAAAAACCAAAATTTCGACCTAGCCTAAAATTTTCAAAAAACTGAATTTTATTCCAAAAATACCACTCCAATATGGCTCTACTGTGGCTTAAAAGACTCACAAATGTCTCAGCTTGCCTTTTAACCTATACACGTGTGTTGATTGTACATATATTTTGATATGGGAAGAAAATTCTAGGTTCACCCAAGGTGTGTCCAACACAAAAACACACTAAAACCTACATAAATTCTACATTTCTGCACTAAATCCGCTCAAACCTAGACCAAACTCAAGAGAATTTTGTCAGCAATCAGAATATATGGTCAAATTGCCCATCTGAGTGATTTAAATGGTCAAAATGTTGAAAAACCAAAATTTCGACCTAGCTCAAAATTTTAAAAAAACTGAATTTTATTCCAAAAATACCACTCCAATATGGCTCTACTGTGGCTTAAAAGACTCACAAATGTCTCAGCTTGCCTTTTAACCTATACACGTGTGTTGATTGTACATATATTTTGATATGGGAAGAAAATTCTAGGTTCACCCAAGGTGTGTCCAACACAAAAACACACTAAAACCTACATGAATTCTACATTTCTGCACTAAATCTCGCTCAAACCTAGACCAAACTCAAGAGAATTTTGTCAGCAATCAGAATATATGGTCAAATTGCCGATCTGAGTGATTTAAATGGTCAAAATGTTGAAAAAACCAAAATTTCGACCTAGCCTAAAATTTTCAAAAAACTGAATTTTATTCCAAAAATACCACTCCAATATGGCTCTACTGTGGCTTAAAAGACTCACAAATGTCTCAGCTTGCCTTTTAACCTATACACGTGTGTTGATTGTACATATATTTTGATATGGGAAGAAAATTCTAGGTTCACCCAAGGTGTGTCCAACACAAAAACACACTAAAACCTACATAAATTCTACATTTCTGCACTAAATCCGCTCAAACCTAGACCAAACTCAAGAGAATTTTGTCAGCAATCAGAATATATGGTCAAATTGCCGATCTGAGTGATTTAAATGGTCAAAATGTTGAAAAAACCAAAATTTCGACCTAGCTCAAAATTTTCAAAAAACTGAATTTTATTCCAAAAATACCACTCCAATATGGCTCTACTGTGGCTTAAAAGACTCACAAATGTCTCAGCTTGCCTTTTAACCTATACACGTGTGTTGATTGTACATATATTTTGATATGGGAAGAAAATTCTAGGTTCACCCAAGGTGTGTCCAACACAAAAACACACTAAAACCTACATAAATTCTACATTTCTGCACTAAATCCGCTCAAACCTAGACCAAACTCAAGAGAATTTTGTCAGCAATCAGAATATATGGTCAAATTGCCGATCTGAGTGATTTAAATGGTCAAAATGTTGAAAAAACCAAAATTTCGACCTAGCTCAAAATTTTCAAAAAACTGAATTTTATTCCAAAAATACCACTCCAATATGGCTCTACTGTGGCTTAAAAGACTCACAAATGTCTCAGCTTGCCTTTTAACCTATACACGTGTGTTGATTGTACATATATTTTGATATGGGAAGAAAATTCTAGGTTCACCCAAGGTGTGTCCAACACAAAAACACACTAAAACCTACATGAATTCTACATTTCTGCACTAAATCCGCTCAAACCTAGACCAAACTCAAGAGAATTTTGTCAGCAATCAGAATATATGGTCAAATTGCCGATCTGAGTGATTTAAATGGTCAAAATGTTGAAAAAACCAAAATTTCGACCTAGCTCAAAATTTTCAAAAAACTGAATTTTATTCCAAAAATACCACTCCAATATGGCTCTACTGTGGCTTAAAAGACTCACAAATGTCTCAGCTTGCCTTTTAACCTATACACGTGTGTTGATTGTACATATATTTTGATATGGGAAGAAAATTCTAGGTTCACCCAAGGTGTGTCCAACACAAAAACACACTAAAACCTACATAAATTCTACATTTCTGCACTAAATCCGCTCAAACCTAGACCAAACTCAAGAGAATTTTGTCAGCAATCAGAATATATGGTCAAATTGCCGATCTGAGTGATTTAAATGGTCAAAATGTTGAAAAAACCAAAATTTCGACCTAGCTCAAAATTTCAAAAAACTGAATTTTATTCCAAAAATACCACTCCAATATGGCTCTACTGTGGCTTAAAAGACTCACAAATGTCTCAGCTTGCCTATTAACCTATACACGTGTGTTGATTGTACATATATTTTGATATGGGAAGAAAATTCTAGGTTCACCCAAGGTGTGTCCAACACAAAAACACACTAAAACCTACATGAATTCTACATTTCTGCACTAAATCCGCTCAAACCTAGACCAAACTCAAGAGAATTTTGTCAGCAATCAGAATATATGGTCAAATTGCCGATCTGAGTGATTTAAATGGTCAAAATGTTGAAAAAACCAAAATTTCGACCTAGCCTAAAATTTTCAAAAAACTGAATTTTATTCCAAAAATACCACTCCAATATGGCTCTACTGTGGCTTAAAAGACTCACAAATGTCTCAGCTTGCCTTTTAACCTATACACGTGTGTTGATTGTACATATATTTTGATATGGGAAGAAAATTCTAGGTTCACCCAAGGTGTGTCCAACACAAAAACACACTAAAACCTACATAAATTCTACATTTCTGCACTAAATCCGCTCAAACCTAGACCAAACTCAAGAGAATTTTGTCAGCAATCAGAATATATGGTCAAATTGCCCATTTGAGTGATTTAAATGGTCAAAATGTTGAAAAAACCAAAATTTCGACCTAGCTCAAAATTTACAAAAAACTGAATTTTATTCCAAAAATACCACTCCAATATGGCTCTACTGTGGCTTAAAAGACTCACAAATGTCTCAGCTTGCCTTTTAACCTATACACGTGTGTTGATTGTACATATATTTTGATATGGGAAGAAAATCTAGGTTCACCCAAGGTGTGTCCAACACAAAAACACACTAAAACCTACATAAATTCTACATTTCTGCACTAAATCTGCTCAAACCTAGACCAAACTCAAGAGAATTTTGTCAGCAATCAGAATATATGGTCAAATTGCCGATCTGAGTGATTTAAATGGTCAAAATGTTGAAAAAACCAAAATTTCGACCTAGCTCAAAATTTTCAAAAAACTGAATTTTATTCCAAAAATACCACTCCAATATGGCTCTACTGTGGCTTAAAAGACTCACAAATGTCTCAGCTTGCCTTTTAACCTATACACGTGTGTTGATTGTACATATATTTTGATATGGGAAGAAAATTCTAGGTTCACCCAAGGTGTGTCCAACACAAAAACACACTAAAACCTACATAAATTCTACATTTCTGCACTAAATCCGCTCAAACCTAGACCAAACTCAAGAGAATTTTGTCAGCAATCAGAATATATGGTCAAATTGCCGATCTGAGTGATTAAAATGGTCAAAATGTTGAAAAAACCAAAATTTCGACCTAGCCTCAAAATTTTCAAAAAACTGAATTTTATTCCAAAAATACCACTCCAATATGGCTCTACTGTGGCTTAAAAGACTCACAAATGTCTCAGCTTGCCTTTTAACCTATACACGTGTGTTGATTGTACATATATTTTGATATGGGAAGAAAATTCTAGGTTCACCCAAGGTGTGTCCAACACAAAAACACACTAAAACCTACATAAATTCTACATTTCTGCACTAAATCCGCTCAAACCTAGACCAAACTCAAGAGAATTTTGTCAGCAATCAGAATATATGGTCAAATTGCCCATTTGAGTGATTTAAATGGTCAAAATGTTGAAAAAACCAAAATTTCGACCTAGCTCAAAATTTACAAAAAACTGAATTTTATTCCAAAAATACCACTCCAATATGGCTCTACTGTGGCTTAAAAGACTCACAAATGTCTCAGCTTGCCTTTTAACCTATACACGTGTGTTGATTGTACATATATTTTGATATGGGAAGAAAATCTAGGTTCACCCAAGGTGTGTCCAACACAAAAACACACTAAAACCTACATAAATTCTACATTTCTGCACTAAATCGCTCAAACCTAGACCAAACTCAAGAGAATTTTGTCAGCAATCAGAATATATGGTCAAATTGCCGATCTGAGTGATTTAAATGGTCAAAATGTTGAAAAAACCAAAATTTCGACCTAGCTAAAATTTTCAAAAAACTGAATTTTATTCCAAAAATACCACTCCAATATGGCTCTACTGTGGCTTAAAAGACTCACAAATGTCTCAGCTTGCCTTTTAACCTATACACGTGTGTTGATTGTACATATATTTTGATATGGGAAGAAAATTCTAGGTTCACCCAAGGTGTGTCCAACACAAAAACACACTAAAACCTACATGAATTCTACATTTCTGCACTAAATCTGCTCAAACCTAGACCAAACTCAAGAGAATTTTGTCAGCAATCAGAATATATGGTCAAATTTCCGATCTGAGTGATTAAAATGGTCAAAATGTTGAAAAAACCAAAATTTCGACCTAGCTCAAAATTTTCAAAAAACTGAATTTTATTCCAAAAATACCACTCCAATATGGCTCTACTGTGGCTTAAAAGACTCACAAATGTCTCAGCTTGCCTTTTAACCTATACACGTGTGTTGATTGTACATATATTTTGATATGGGAAGAAAATTCTAGGTTCACCCAAGGTGTGTCCAACACAAAAACACACTAAAACCTACATGAATTCTACATTTCTGCACTAAATCTGCTCAAACCTAGACCAAACTCAAGAGAATTTTGTCAGCAATCAGAATATATGGTCAAATTGCCGATCTGAGTGATTTAAATGGTCAAAATGTTGAAAAAACCAAAATTTCGACCTAGCCTAAAATTTTCAAAAAACTGAATTTTATTCCAAAAATACCACTCCAATATGGCTCTACTGTGGCTTAAAAGACTCACAAATGTCTCAGCTTGCCTTTTAACCTATACACGTGTGTTGATTGTACATATATTTTGATATGGGAAGAAAATCTAGGTTCACCCAAGGTGTGTCCAACACAAAAACACACTAAAACCTACATGAATTCTACATTTCTGCACTAAATCCGCTCAAACCTAGACCAAACTCAAGAGAATTTTGTCAGCAATCAGAATATATGGTCAAATTGCCGATCTGAGTGATTTAAATGGTCAAAATGTTGAAAAAACCAAAATTTCGACCTAGCTCAAAATTTTCAAAAAACTGAATTTTATTCCAAAAATACCACTCCAATATGGCTCTACTGTGGCTTAAAAGACTCACAAATGTCTCAGCTTGCCTTTTAACCTATACACGTGTGTTGATTGTACATATATTTTGATATGGGAAGAAAATTCTAGGTTCACCCAAGGTGTGTCCAACACAAAAACACACTAAAACCTACATAAATTCTACATTTCTGCACTAAATCCGCTCAAACCTAGACCAAACTCAAGAGAATTTTGTCAGCAATCAGAATATATGGTCAAATTGCCGATTTGAGTGATTTAAATGGTCAAAATGTTGAAAAAACCAAAATTTCGACCTAGCTCAAAATTTTAAAAAAACTGAATTTTATTCCAAAAATACCACTCCAATATGGCTCTACTGTGGCTTAAAAGACTCACAAATGTCTCAGCTTGCCTATTAACCTATACACGTGTGTTGATTGTACATATATTTTGATATGGGAAGAAAATTCTAGGTTCACCCAAGGTGTGTCCAACACAAAAACACACTAAAACCTACATGAATTCTACATTTCTGCACTAAATCGCTCAAACCTAGACCAAACTCAAGAGAATTTTGTCAGCAATCAGAATATATGGTCAAATTGCCGATCTGAGTGATTTAAATGGTCAAAATGTTGAAAAAACCAAAATTTCGACCTAGCCTAAAATTTTCAAAAAACTGAATTTTATTCCAAAAATACCACTCCAATATGGCTCTACTGTGGCTTAAAAGACTCACAAATGTCTCAGCTTGCCTTTTAACCTATACACGTGTGTTGATTGTACATATATTTTGATATGGGAAGAAAATTCTAGGTTCACCCAAGGTGTGTCCAACACAAAAACACACTAAAACCTACATAAATTCTACATTTCTGCACTAAATCCGCTCAAACCTAGACCAAACTCAAGAGAATTTTGTCAGCAATCAGAATATATGGTCAAATTGCCGATCTGAGTGATTTAAATGGTCAAATTGTTGAAAAAACCAAAATTTCGACCTAGCTCAAAATTTTCAAAAAACTGAATTTTATTCCAAAAATACCACTCCAATATGGCTCTACTGTGGCTTAAAAGACTCACAAATGTCTCAGCTTGCCTTTTAACCTATACACGTGTGTTGATTGTACATATATTTTGATATGGGAAGAAAATTCTAGGTTCACCCAAGGTGTGTCCAACACAAAAACACACTAAAACCTACATAAATTCTACATTTCTGCACTAAATCCGCTCAAACCTAGACCAAACTCAAGAGAATTTTGTCAGCAATCAGAATATATGGTCAAATTGCCGATCTGAGTGATTTAAATGGTCAAAATGTTGAAAAAACCAAAATTTCGACCTAGCTCAAAATTTTCAAAAAACTGAATTTTATTCCAAAAATACCACTCCAATATGGCTCTACTGTGGCTTAAAAGACTCACAAATGTCTCAGCTTGCCTTTTAACCTATACACGTGTGTTGATTGTACATATATTTTGATATGGGAAGAAAATCTAGGTTCACCCAAGGTGTGTCCAACACAAAAACACACTAAAACCTACATAAATTCTACATTTCTGCACTAAATCCGCTCAAACCTAGACCAAACTCAAGAGAATTTTGTCAGCAATCAGAATATATGGTCAAATTGCCGATCTGAGTGATTTAAATGGTCAAAATGTTGAAAAAACCAAAATTTCGACCTAGCCTAAAATTTTCAAAAAACTGAATTTTATTCCAAAAATACCACTCCAATATGGCTCTACTGTGGCTTAAAAGACTCACAAATGTCTCAGCTTGCCTTTTAACCTATACACGTGTGTTGATTGTACATATATTTTGATATGGGAAGAAAATTCTAGGTTCACCCAAGGTGTGTCCAACACAAAAACACACTAAAACCTACATGAATTCTACATTTCTGCACTAAATCCGCTCAAACCTAGACCAAACTCAAGAGAATTTTGTCAGCAATCAGAATATATGGTCAAATTGCCGATCTGAGTGATTTAAATGGTCAAAATGTTGAAAAAACCAAAATTTCGACCTAGCCTAAAATTTTCAAAAAACTGAATTTTATTCCAAAAATACCACTCCAATATGGCTCTACTGTGGCTTAAAAGACTCACAAATGTCTCAGCTTGCCTTTTAACCTATACACGTGTGTTGATTGTACATATATTTTGATATGGGAAGAAAATTCTAGGTTCACCCAAGGTGTGTCCAACACAAAAACACACTAAAACCTACATGAATTCTACATTTCTGCACTAAATCTGCTCAAACCTAGACCAAACTCAAGAGAATTTTGTCAGCAATCAGAATATATGGTCAAATTGCCGATCTGAGTGATTTAAATGGTCAAAATGTTGAAAAAACCAAAATTTCGACCTAGCCTAAAATTTTCAAAAAACTGAATTTTATTCCAAAAATACCACTCCAATATGGCTCTACTGTGGCTTAAAAGACTCACAAATGTCTCAGCTTGCCTATTAACCTATACACGTGTGTTGATTGTACATATATTTTGATATGGGAAGAAAATTCTAGGTTCACCCAAGGTGTGTCCAACACAAAAACACACTAAAACCTACATAAATTCTACATTTCTGCACTAAATCCGCTCAAACCTAGACCAAACTCAAGAGAATTTTGTCAGCAATCAGAATATATGGTCAAATTGCCGATCTGAGTGATTTAAATGGTCAAAATGTTGAAAAAACCAAAATTTCGACCTAGCTCAAAATTTTCAAAAAACTGAATTTTATTCCAAAAATACCACTCCAATATGGCTCTACTGTGGCTTAAAAGACTCACAAATGTCTCAGCTTGCCTTTTAACCTATACACGTGTGTTGATTGTACATATATTTTGATATGGGAAGAAAATTCTAGGTTCACCCAAGGTGTGTCCAACACAAAAACACACTAAAACCTACATAAATTCTACATTTCTGCACTAAATCTGCTCAAACCTAGACCAAACTCAAGAGAATTTTGTCAGCAATCAGAATATATGGTCAAATTGCCGATCTGAGTGATTTAAATGGTCAAAATGTTGAAAAAACCAAAATTTCGACCTAGCTCAAAATTTTCAAAAAACTGAATTTTATTCCAAAAATACCACTCCAATATGGCTCTACTGTGGCTTAAAAGACTCACAAATGTCTCAGCTTGCCTTTTAACCTATACACGTGTGTTGATTGTACATATATTTTGATATGGGAAGAAAATTCTAGGTTCACCCAAGGTGTGTCCAACACAAAAACACACTAAAACCTACATAAATTCTACATTTCTGCACTAAATCTGCTCAAACCTAGACCAAACTCAAGAGAATTTTGTCAGCAATCAGAATATATGGTCAAATTGCCGATCTGAGTGATTTAAATGGTCAAAATGTTGAAAAAACCAAAATTTCGACCTAGCTCAAAATTTTCAAAAAACTGAATTTTATTCCAAAAATACCACTCCAATATGGCTCTACTGTGGCTTAAAAGACTCACAAATGTCTCAGCTTGCCTTTTAACCTATACACGTGTGTTGATTGTACATATATTTTGATATGGGAAGAAAATTCTAGGTTCACCCAAGGTGTGTCCAACACAAAAACACACTAAAACCTACATGAATTCTACATTTCTGCACTAAATCGCTCAAACCTAGACCAAACTCAAGAGAATTTTGTCAGCAATCAGAATATATGGTCAAATTGCCGATCTGAGTGATTTAAATGGTCAAAATGTTGAAAAAACCAAAATTTCGACCTAGCCTAAAATTTTCAAAAAACTGAATTTTATTCCAAAAATACCACTCCAATATGGCTCTACTGTGGCTTAAAAGACTCACAAATGTCTCAGCTTGCCTATTAACCTATACACGTGTGTTGATTGTACATATATTTTGATATGGGAAGAAAATTCTAGGTTCACCCAAGGTGTGTCCAACACAAAAACACACTAAAACCTACATAAATTCTACATTTCTGCACTAAATCCGCTCAAACCTAGACCAAACTCAAGAGAATTTTGTCAGCAATCAGAATATATGGTCAAATTGCCGATCTGAGTGATTTAAATGGTCAAAATGTTGAAAAAACCAAAATTTCGACCTAGCTCAAAATTTTCAAAAAACTGAATTTTATTCCAAAAATACCACTCCAATATGGCTCTACTGTGGCTTAAAAGACTCACAAATGTCTCAGCTTGCCTTTTAACCTATACACGTGTGTTGATTGTACATATATTTTGATATGGGAAGAAAATTCTAGGTTCACCCAAGGTGTGTCCAACACAAAAACACACTAAAACCTACATAAATTCTACATTTCTGCACTAAATCCGCTCAAACCTAGACCAAACTCAAGAGAATTTTGTCAGCAATCAGAATATATGGTCAAATTGCCGATCTGAGTGATTTAAATGGTCAAAATGTTGAAAAAACCAAAATTTCGACCTAGCTCAAAATTTTCAAAAAACTGAATTTTATTCCAAAAATACCACTCCAATATGGCTCTACTGTGGCTTAAAAGACTCACAAATGTCTCAGCTTGCCTATTAACCTATACACGTGTGTTGATTGTACATATATTTTGATATGGGAAGAAAATTCTAGGTTCACCCAAGGTGTGTCCAACACAAAAACACACTAAAACCTACATGAATTCTACATTTCTGCACTAAATCCGCTCAAACCTAGACCAAACTCAAGAGAATTTTGTCAGCAATCAGAATATATGGTCAAATTTCCGATCTGAGTGATTTAAATGGTCAAAATGTTGAAAAAACCAAAATTTCGACCTAGCTAAAATTTTCAAAAAACTGAATTTTATTCCAAAAATACCACTCCAATATGGCTCTACTGTGGCTTAAAAGACTCACAAATGTCTCAGCTTGCCTTTTAACCTATACACGTGTGTTGATTGTACATATATTTTGATATGGGAAGAAAATTCTAGGTTCACCCAAGGTGTGTCCAACACAAAAACACACTAAAACCTACATGAATTCTACATTTCTGCACTAAATTCGCTCAAACCTAGACCAAACTCAAGAGAATTTTGTCAGCAATCAGAATATATGGTCAAATTGCCGATCTGAGTGATTAAAATGGTCAAAATGTTGAAAAAACCAAAATTTCGACCTAGCTCAAAATTTTCAAAAAACTGAATTTTATTCCAAAAATACCACTCCAATATGGCTCTACTGTGGCTTAAAAGACTCACAAATGTCTCAGCTTGCCTATTAACCTATACACGTGTGTTGATTGTACATATATTTTGATATGGGAAGAAAATCTAGGTTCACCCAAGGTGTGTCCAACACAAAAACACACTAAAACCTACATGAATTCTACATTTCTGCACTAAATCTGCTCAAACCTAGACCAAACTCAAGAGAATTTTGTCAGCAATCAGAATATATGGTCAAATTGCCGATCTGAGTGATTTAAATGGTCAAAATGTTGAAAAAACCAAAATTTCGACCTAGCCTAAAATTTTCAAAAAACTGAATTTTATTCCAAAAATACCACTCCAATATGGCTCTACTGTGGCTTAAAAGACTCACAAATGTCTCAGCTTGCCTTTTAACCTATACACGTGTGTTGATTGTACATATATTTTGATATGGGAAGAAAATTCTAGGTTCACCCAAGGTGTGTCCAACACAAAAACACACTAAAACCTACATAAATTCTACATTTCTGCACTAAATCCGCTCAAACCTAGACCAAACTCAAGAGAATTTTGTCAGCAATCAGAATATATGGTCAAATTGCCGATCTGAGTGATTTAAATGGTCAAAATGTTGAAAAAACCAAAATTTCGACCTAGCTCAAAATTTACAAAAAACTGAATTTTATTCCAAAAATACCACTCCAATATGGCTCTACTGTGGCTTAAAAGACTCACAAATGTCTCAGCTTGCCTTTTAACCTATACACGTGTGTTGATTGTACATATATTTTGATATGGGAAGAAAATCTAGGTTCACCCAAGGTGTGTCCAACACAAAAACACACTAAAACCTACATGAATTCTACATTTCTGCACTAAATCTGCTCAAACCTAGACCAAACTCAAGAGAATTTTGTCAGCAATCAGAATATATGGTCAAATTTCCGATCAGAGTGATTTAAATGGTCAAAATGTTGAAAAAACCAAAATTTCGACCTAGCCTAAAATTTTCAAAAAACTGAATTTTATTCCAAAAATACCACTCCAATATGGCTCTACTGTGGCTTAAAAGACTCACAAATGTCTCAGCTTGCCTTTTAACCTATACACGTGTGTTGATTGTACATATATTTTGATATGGGAAGAAAATTCTAGGTTCACCCAAGGTGTGTCCAACACAAAAACACACTAAAACCTACATGAATTCTACATTTCTGCACTAAATCTGCTCAAACCTAGACCAAACTCAAGAGAATTTTGTCAGCAATCAGAATATATGGTCAAATTTCCGATCTGAGTGATTTAAATGGTCAAAATGTTGAAAAAACCAAAATTTCGACCTAGCTCAAAATTTTCAAAAAACTGAATTTTATTCCAAAAATACCACTCCAATATGGCTCTACTGTGGCTTAAAAGACTCACAAATGTCTCAGCTTGCCTTTTAACCTATACACGTGTGTTGATTGTACATATATTTTGATATGGGAAGAAAATTCTAGGTTCACCCAAGGTGTGTCCAACACAAAAACACACTAAAACCTACATAAATTCTACATTTCTGCACTAAATCGCTCAAACCTAGACCAAACTCAAGAGAATTTTGTCAGCAATCAGAATATATGGTCAAATTGCCGATCTGAGTGATTTAAATGGTCAAAATGTTGAAAAAACCAAAATTTCGACCTAGCCTAAAATTTTCAAAAAACTGAATTTTATTCCAAAAATACCACTCCAATATGGCTCTACTGTGGCTTAAAAGACTCACAAATGTCTCAGCTTGCCTATTAACCTATACACGTGTGTTGATTGTACATATATTTTGATATGGGAAGAAAATTCTAGGTTCACCCAAGGTGTGTCCAACACAAAAACACACTAAAACCTACATGAATTCTACATTTCTGCACTAAATCTGCTCAAACCTAGACCAAACTCAAGAGAATTTTGTCAGCAATCAGAATATATGGTCAAATTGCCGATCTGAGTGATTTAAATGGTCAAAATGTTGAAAAAACCAAAATTTCGACCTAGCCTAAAATTTTCAAAAAACTGAATTTTATTCCAAAAATACCACTCCAATATGGCTCTACTGTGGCTTAAAAGACTCACAAATGTCTCAGCTTGCCTATTAACCTATACACGTGTGTTGATTGTACATATATTTTGATATGGGAAGAAAATTCTAGGTTCACCCAAGGTGTGTCCAACACAAAAACACACTAAAACCTACATAAATTCTACATTTCTGCACTAAATCCGCTCAAACCTAGACCAAACTCAAGAGAATTTTGTCAGCAATCAGAATATATGGTCAAATTGCCCATTTGAGTGATTTAAATGGTCAAAATGTTGAAAAACCAAAATTTCGACCTAGCTCAAAATTTAAAAAAAACTGAATTTTATTCCAAAAATACCACTCCAATATGGCTCTACTGTGGCTTAAAAGATTCACAAATGTCTCAGCTTGCCTTTAACCTATACACGTGTGTTGATTGTACATATATTTTGATATGGGAAGAAAATTCTAGGTTCACCCAAGGTGTGTCCAACACAAAAACACACTAAAACCTACATAAATTCTACATTTCTGCACTAAATCTGCTCAAACCTAGACCAAACTCAAGAGAATTTTGTCAGCAATCAGAATATATGGTCAAATTGCCGATCTGAGTGATTTAAATGGTCAAATTGTTGAAAAAACCAAAATTTCGACCTAGCTCAAAATTTTCAAAAAACTGAATTTTATTCCAAAAATACCACTCCAATATGGCTCTACTGTGGCTTAAAAGACTCACAAATGTCTCAGCTTGCCTTTTAACCTATACACGTGTGTTGATTGTACATATATTTTGATATGGGAAGAAAATTCTAGGTTCACCCAAGGTGTGTCCAACACAAAAACACACTAAAACCTACATGAATTCTACATTTCTGCACTAAATCTGCTCAAACCTAGACCAAACTCAAGAGAATTTTGTCAGCAATCAGAATATATGGTCAAATTGCCGATCTGAGTGATTAAAATGGTCAAATTGTTGAAAAAACCAAAATTTCGACCTAGCTCAAAATTTTCAAAAAACTGAATTTTATTCCAAAAATACCACTCCAATATGGCTCTACTGTGGCTTAAAAGACTCACAAATGTCTCAGCTTGCCTTTTAACCTATACACGTGTGTTGATTGTACATATATTTTGATATGGGAAGAAAATTCTAGGTTCACCCAAGGTGTGTCCAACACAAAAACACACTAAAACCTACATGAATTCTACATTTCTGCACTAAATCGCTCAAACCTAGACCAAACTCAAGAGAATTTTGTCAGCAATCAGAATATATGGTCAAATTTCCGATCTGAGTGATTTAAATGGTCAAAATGTTGAAAAAACCAAAATTTCGACCTAGCCTAAAATTTTCAAAAAACTGAATTTTATTCCAAAAATACCACTCCAATATGGCTCTACTGTGGCTTAAAAGACTCACAAATGTCTCAGCTTGCCTATTAACCTATACACGTGTGTTGATTGTACATATATTTTGATATGGGAAGAAAATCCTAGGTTCACCCAAGGTGTGTCCAACACAAAAACACACTAAAACCTACATGAATTCTACATTTCTGCACTAAATTCGCTCAAACCTAGACCAAACTCAAGAGAATTTTGTCAGCAATCAGAATATATGGTCAAATTGCCGATTTGAGTGATTTAAATGGTCAAAATGTTGAAAAAACCAAAATTTCGACCTAGCTCAAAATTTAAAAAAACTGAATTTTATTCCAAAAATACCACACCAATATGGCTCTACTGTGGCTTAAAAGACTCACAAATGTCTCAGCTTGCCTTTTAACCTATACATATGTGTTGATTGTACATATATTTTGATATGGGAAGAAAATCCTAGGTTCACCCAAGGTGTGTCCAACACAAAAACACACTAAAACCTACATAAATTCTACATTTCTGCACTAAATTCGCTCAAACCTAGACCAAACTCAAGAGAATTTTGTCAGCAATCAGAATATATGGTCAAATTGCCGATCTGAGTGATTTAAATGGTCAAATTGTTGAAAAAACCAAAATTTCGACCTAGCTCAAAATTTTCAAAAAACTGAATTTTATTCCAAAAATACCACTCCAATATGGCTCTACTGTGGCTTAAAAGACTCACAAATGTCTCAGCTTGCCTTTTAACCTATACACGTGTGTTGATTGTACATATATTTTGATATGGGAAGAAAATTCTAGGTTCACCCAAGGTGTGTCCAACACAAAAACACACTAAAACCTACATAAATTCTACATTTCTGCACTAAATCCGCTCAAACCTAGACCAAACTCAAGAGAATTTTGTCATCAATCAGAATATATGGTCAAATTGCCCATTTGTGTGATTTAAGATGGTCAAAATTTTGAAAAAACCAAAATTTCGACCTAGCTCAAAATTTAAAAAAAACTGAATTTTATTCCAAAAATACCACTCCAATATGGCTCTACTGTGGCTTAAAAGACTCACAAATGTCTCAGCTTGCCTATTAACCTATACACGTGTGTTGATTGTACATATATTTTGATATGGGAAGAAAATCTAGGTTCACCCAAGGTGTGTCCAACACAAAAACACACTAAAACCTACATGAATTCTACATTTCTGCACTAAATCCGCTCAAACCTAGACCAAACTCAAGAGAATTTTGTCAGCAATCAGAATATATGGTCAAATTTCCGATCTGAGTGATTTAAATGGTCAAAATGTTGAAAAAACCAAAATTTCGACCTAGCCTAAAATTTTCAAAAAACTGAATTTTATTCCAAAAATACCACTCCAATATGGCTCTACTGTGGCTTAAAAGACTCACAAATGTCTCAGCTTGCCTTTTAACCTATACACGTGTGTTGATTGTACATATATTTTGATATGGGAAGAAAATTCTAGGTTCACCCAAGGTGTGTCCAACACAAAAACACACTAAAACCTACATGAATTCTACATTTCTGCACTAAATCTGCTCAAACCTAGACCAAACTCAAGAGAATTTTGTCAGCAATCAGAATATATGGTCAAATTGCCGATCTGAGTGATTTAAATGGTCAAAATGTTGAAAAAACCAAAATTTCGAACTAGCCTAAAATTTTCAAAAAACTGAATTTTATTCCAAAAATACCACTCAAATATGGCTCCAATTTTCAAAAAGTTTTGGGTTCTTTTTCGATATAGGTCTTTAATGGTTTTCGATTTTCTTATAGTTACGAATTGTTTATAGATTTTACATGTAGTTCGCCGTATGGGCTTCGTTCCAGAGGGGACGAACTTGGCTGTTGATTCTCGAGATTTTTGACATTCTGTTGAAGAATATTTATTCCCACATTTTACGCAACGTTTTTGATGAGAACAAATATGTTTGGTATGAAAGTAAGCTTGACAATGCACTGAGGAATAGTGTTATGCTTTCGTGGTTTTGCAATCTTAACACGTGTACTTAGGAAAGATGAAATATTTAATATATTTGTGTTGTAATCAGATAGTTCTAAATCAATTCTGCAAAGAGGAAGTGGGAGTTTTGTCTTTGGGCTTGAAATATTGGTAACACGTATGACTGTGTGGCCGTGTTGCTTTAAAGCAGTAGATATGTCATTTACGAGAGTTGAGTGATGTAAATGTCTTATAATTATGGTAAAGGGTTTGTTTGATTTTGTGCAAATATGTATGAAAATTATATTTTCAATTATGATATTCATAATTTCCCCTTCTGACAATCAGGTGAGATTTCGTAGACCTAAGATGAAAACTTACTTAGTCCAATCGAGACCAAGTCTTTGTGCAACGTTGAAAAATGTGTATCATTATTTATGAATATTGCAGGCGGACGATGTGCGTTAATAGTTTGTTTGATATTGTCGTTCGATGCTGTTTCGAACATAATCGTGTCATGTTCTGTACCTTCTTTCGAAAGCACGTTATATTTATTTGGTGAAGAAAATACGCCGGTATTGGCGTGCCCATACTGTTTAGTACCTATTGTGACTGGGTGGGGTGAGAAAAATGGCCACTCTTGCAAAAGTATGTTTACAAGGCTCGCTCTTTGAGCCGGTTCTATGGTCAATCACAATGGAAGATCTTCGTAAGGAGAAGTCCTTTCTGAGCTACCCTTGCACGCAAGAATACAAGCTTACGCTGATGACGCAGCTTTTTTGGTAGCCGAAAGGACTTGCCATCTTATTGTTGACAGAATAGACGAAAATCTCAAAATAGTGTATCAATGAGGCCTTACAAGAGGACTTGGTTTTTCTACACAAAAGTCCACTGTGGTTTTTCTCGTTGGCCCTGGACTTAATCTATGAATAGTTATTGGATGATAAAAGATCAGGGCATTAAGTATAAAAAAACGAAGAGGAAAACTTTGTTGATTAAAAAATAAATATTTAGCTGACTGTTCATTACATGGGTTGTACAATTCATAACTTTATAAGACTGAATAAAGTTAAAATATTATTATGAATAACTTATAGTAAAACCATATCAATAAAATTACTTCGAACATGGCATACTGTTTATGTTAGTGTATCGGATGGCGACACAGTTAATACATTTCTAAAAAGTATAATTTGTTTAAACAAAATAAATACAAAACGATAGAATGTTCTTTGTTACATAGTATTCTATTTATTTTATAGCATAATACATTTTTCATTTAGTATAAAAATGTACTTTTTATATTTTTTAAACATTTGAATTGTTTTTCAGTTATTTTATGTACGCGTAATACGAAAATAAAAATAACTAGAATGAAAGAATATTTATTATTATACTAATAAAAGTAATTTAATTTGTCATTTAGGCATACTCAGTTTCAATATCGCATTTTATATTGTCGTACAAACAATATTTATAATAAAATAAAGCGAAGAAACAGACTGAATTGGTTAAATAATATCACAGTATAAAGATAGTTTAAAGATAAACTATAAAACATTTTATCAAGTAAATCATTATTATAATACAAAAATTAAATAAAACGAATTAATTTATATTTTTAGTATAATTGAACCTGGAACGGTGCGGGAAATTAAAATCGATAAAGATGAAGAAGAAGAGCCATTCAACACACCAACGTATAGTTGTTCGACAGACCTATCCGTAATCGGATTGCGAGCCTAGAATACCATTGAATTGCTGTGGGGTTTCGCTTTTCTCCGAAATTTTCTTCGAAGCTTGAGTTAAAAATAACTTATTATGATAACTGTTATTTATAATAGACATTATTCAAGTATATTGTATTATTTTACCTGGATCTGACATTTCTGTTCCGGTAGGTAATCAGAAATACGATTGGAGTATAATATTATTAGATTTCAATGTTTTAAAATACGCAAAAACTGTTAATTCAAAGAAACAATTTAAAACGCAAAATAAATAAATGCCGTAAATCGGGAAATGTTGTCACGACATAGCATTCGGTAGCCGTTGATAGAAATGATACATAACCTCAAAACATCCATAGAAACTTCATTGCATATAGCATAGGAACTCGGGTGGATGGGGAACACGACACGGAGCCACCCGAAGGGGTACCAACATAATATTATACAATATTTATATAAAATGCACGATTATTATTTGTGTACGTTGTGCGGCCAATACCAAGTATTATAACGGACTAATATGACAAAAAATATGTACCTAATTTCCATATCGTATAGTAAACATTGTTACATAATGTTAATTGTAGACTTTTTCAATTTACTCAACAGGATTTATTGTTGTCTCACGCTATTAATTATAATCAATAGGTTTCTAAATAATTTTACTCTAGTATTATTATTATTATGTAAAACCAGGGGTTCGGAATTCGTTCCTATTGACTCATTTCTCTTTTATGTTTCGGAACAAATACCCGGAACTCGTTCCTCGAGATATTCGTTCCGGAGCAAATACTCGGAACTCGTTCCTAGAGATATTCGTTCCGGAACAAATACCCGGAACTTGTTCCTTTGATATTTGTTCCGGAACAAATAAAATGTAATTATTAATAATTTATTAATAGAAGGAGGGTAAAAACAACATTTTTTTGAAAAATTGAGATCACATTGTATAACAACAATATGAAAAAAAAAAAATTTTAATTTCCTATTAAACCCTATGAGATATTGAGTGGTTCATAATAAAAGAATCACCCTGTATATGCTGTGTAAAAAAAATACACTGAAAATTAATCATAAACAATTAGCCAAAAAAATATTAAATTAATATAAATTAAGTGTTTTTTAACTTTGCAAGTTTAATTCATGGTTAAAGGACTGATGGTTTTGATGGATTAGTTGCATACATTTTTCTTAGTATGTATAAATTTATTATAATAACTCTGTTAACTCTCATCATATATATTCTATATACATTTATGTATACTGAAAATAACATTAATTGTTATATCAAACGCATTATAATCTTTTGTTGAATTAATTAACATTTAACTTAAATAAATGTGCCTATTGTTTCTAAAATACCACACACAAAGGCTAATGTAACAAAAGAATGAGCACCTTTAATAAACTCGAACGAAACAACATAATACGTAGAACAAATACATTTTGCTCCATTAATAAATTGTTAATAATGACGAGGAACAACTACATTTTATTTGTTCCGGAACAAATATCAAAGGAACGAGTTCCGAGTATTTGCTCCGGAATGAATATCTCGAGGAACGAGTTCCGGAACGATTACAACAGGGAGTCATAAAAGAACATGTTCCGGAATTAGTTCCGAACCCCTGTGTAAAACTATTATTACTATTAATTAAATTACTATATATTTTTGTATCATTGATATTTAATTATTAATATAGTACATAAGTAAAAAATTATGTGTATTGTAACAATATAATTGAATAACATTGTAACATTATGTATTCCAATTAATATATTTAAAAAATGATGTTATTACACATCGTTCATGCATATAAATAAATATTTGATAAATATTTTTACATTTTATTGACTAATTTAGAACTAATTTTTTAAAAGCTCATAAGCGGAGGGTTAAATTAACACCGCACAAATTCAAAGGCATTATAGTTCTCCCAGGTTAGTAGAAGATAAAATATTAGTGGGACGCGATAAAATATTATATTCTACTAAGACATCCTCAACAATGTGCATCGGGCGATCCAAACATTTTTCATATATAGCTATAGCCCAACCAAGTCAAATATTAGCTTGGTTAATTTTTATTTTCTCAATATGATACTTACTATGTTCATTGATCATTAGCAATTACAGTCATTTACATCTTAATTATAGCGAGCAGGCGGAGATCTAAAAATAAAAACAAGAGGCTAATTTGGCTAAGGCTTACCAAAAAACGGATTTTTTTATAGATCCGATAACGTTTAGTATTTTTCTCGATTAAAAATCAATTGTTTCTATTTTAAATATTAAAATAACCTATATGAAATCAGTTGTGTTAACAATTTGTAAACTATATTTTTTGATTCAACAAAAATTGAATACAATTCGCGCACACTTTCTAGACATTTGCAACACAAAATTCAATAGCTACATACACATGTACACAGATGCCTCAAAATCTAAACACGGAGTTGGCTTTGCATTTACTACCAAACACTCAACTATAAAATTCAAGATCCCTATAATGCATCTTTAGTGCAGAGGCATATGCAATACTCGAAGCAACAAAATTCACAGAATCTACGACAAGCAACAAAATACTTATTCTAAGCGATTCTTTCAAAATTCTTTCACCCAAAATGAACTAATACAAAACATCCAGTCCATATTAATACACTCAAACAAAGACATAAAATATATGTGGGTTCCCTCACATACAGGAATTAAAGGAAATGAAGCTGTCATATCAAACAACACATAAATCACTTCAAATGACGCTACACGTAAAATCACCAAAAGATTTCACCAAAAATGGCAAAATATATGGAAAGATACTCCACCCAGTAATAAACTAAGAGAAATTAAAACAACAACCAAAAAATGGCTTTCAAACGTATCACTGACAAGAAGACAGGACATGATACTTACAAGAACCCGAATTGGACACAGCCACTTCACCCACGCACACCTACTCAACCACGAACCTCAGCCAATATGTTCTACCTGCAATAAACCAATCTCCATGAAACACATCATCATAGAAGCCAACAACTACAACAACGAACGTCACATACTCAACCAGCCAAAGAACATTCAAAACGCACTAAATGAAAACTACGAAGAAAACATTTTAAATTTCATAAAATTAATTAACTTATGTAATAAACTGTAAAATTCAATATTGTACTAAAAAAATGTAAATGTAAACTAAAGGCTAATGACCTAGTTGTCAAAGCCATATTTAAATAAAAAAAATAAAAAAATTGAATAGGTATTATATGTTTATTACTTCTGATAATAACTTTTCTATGAGAATAAACTTGTACATAATCATTTTAGAAAATACATTTCTGTCAAAACTAATAGAATACATATTCCAATCGAGTTTTTTTTATTTAATCGTCGTCAATAATAAAATAATAATAATTACAACATTAAAAATAAATAAAACAGTAAAATCATCAATTTTTTTTGGCCTGCTATAAGGATCTTCGAACGCTTTTCGTTTACACACAGTACTAATTATTTTTTTAATAAGGCGGATGACTGTGATTTAGATTATTACGAATATCTGTCATGTTAGTTTTAGTATAAACTTTTGTCTTGCTGTCTTTTGTTATACACCGTCAACGAGTTGAACTATCTGATTTATTTTTCGATCCAACTCAAAACTTATAATTATTTAAGATCAGTGATAAATGGCCGCGGTTGGTTTGTATAAACTTGGCCATACTAAACCTAATCATATTAACCAAAAAACTTTATAACCGTATGAGACGCACTTCACGATGAACTTCAATATTAAGCACCAAATAAAAACATATTTTTTGAAATCCTATTGTACTCTATACTCATGAATGGAAACATACTAGATAATACTACCCAATCAAAATATAACATACATTTGTGTTTTAGATAACTTGTATATAATAGTGTTAAATAAGGAAATCTGTTTTTATAAATATAATTTAAATACATTTGAGTTTTTATGTTGTTTGGGAATTTATATATATATTATAGCACGCTGTATTAATTTGGATTGTTTTTAAGAAGTCATGTGAATTTATTACTCATAAATTACCATTTTAATTTGACTTGGCTTTTAGTTTTTTTTCATTTGATGAATCGCTGTGGTCAAGGATTTACAGTTATAATAAAACTAATCCATAGTAGTGATAGCGATTTGAGTGAACTCAAATCAGATATCGAACGGCAGTTTGCTTCAGAAATTCATTTAAAAGATGAACATAAGGTTGAAAACTGTAAAAAAAATTTGTACTTGTCAATAAATATTAGTATATAATATTTATTTTAATGATTACTGCATTATCACATAACCAATCCGAGAGTACCGTTGTCCGATATATTCGGTCACATAAAAGCAATCAAAGAAAATCATATGATCGTCAAAGACTATACCATAGCGATGCAACCCTTGAACAAGTTTTTATAGCGTTTGCAAAAAAACAAGCTATTATAAACACAGATGCATAAAAAGAAATGATATTGTGATGTTTTTTTTCCCCTTAAAAAGTACTTATTTGTGTATTACAATATTTATTAAAACAACTAGTTCCTTAGCTTATTATTATTTCTTTATTTTAGAGACCAATTATTTATTACCAACTAATCAAATATTTAAATTATTCTGTTTAAAGAAAATTATGTGTTGTAAAGATATTTATCAAGACCAGCACTGATCTGGAATGTTTTTTGATAATATTATGTAAACGCACAACGAACAACAACTTTTAAAGAAAACTAAATTATCACTACCTTATTATGAACAAATACTGTGCGACTCGTGATGAATGGTACATACAGAGTGCACTGAGTACTAACATAGAATAGTCTAATCTGTACCAGCTAGAGTCTTTAACGCTATACGGAGCGTGTGGTCAGTTCATTTATTAATCCACGGGGCACAGCTACCTATAAGAAAATGTTTTAATAGTATAGTCTGTGCAGACTGCAGTATGCTTAGATTTTTAGAACTTTTTCTGTACTTCTAAAATATGATAAAAGATATTGTGTAACAATGTGATAACAGCGGCGTCCGCGGTCTGCGATGGTCGGCTGGAGGTAGAACGCGGTGAAGGTAAATATTGAAACGCGGTTAACAGTGGTCTCCACTATCAGTCTCGGATAGACAACGGCGTTATCGTCAACAAAACAGAAAACTAAAAAGGCGTCGGTACCTCAATCAAAAAACGATCAATATTTTTATGCTTTTCATAATTCATGAATAGTGAAAACAATAAGGAGTTAATATATTATGTGCGCATGGTGTAACACGTCCGGACGAATTAGTAACACGTTATAAACATTTGATGATATAATTGCCATATTGCCTCATAATATAATATCAATCTAATAACGATTTTATAATTGTCAAACTGTTCACGGGAAACGTCAAACGGATAAAAATTGGAATTTCGAGTCGGTAATAGGTTTGAACAAAATACAGCCATTCGATTGCAACTCGTGTCGAAAAGTGGTCAACTTCCAAACTGACTGAATTATCCATCGCATAATAATATGATCTCTACAGCCCCAAAAAGTCCTCAAAGTGAATCTGCTGGGAAAGGACTCGGGTGAGAAAAATTTTCAATAACTACACATTTTTTAGAACAATTTGTATTCATTTAAATTGTCATAATTTCACATCACTACATTCCAGACTGAAGTTCTGGTCGAAATATTCTTGAATAATAAAATAAAAACTATCTAGTTTGATCTAGTACTATGTAAATGCAGTGGCGAAGCGTCATAGGAGACAAAGAGACAATGTCTACCCACTTATAATACAGACAAAAAATTGGGTTTTATTTTATGTGTATAAAAATGTTTTAACCAATTTTAATGAAAAAGTATATTTTTTTTGTAATAGTATTCTTAGAATAGAGTAGTTGTGGACGCGGATCAGCGGGCGGTCGCGCTGCCGGCCGCCGGGTCCATCCAAATTTAGTATAAAAATAAATGAGACAATTTCAAAGTTGTCTCTTTTGCCGGGCGCGGTATGCAGGGGGAAATGGAAAACGGCAGGGGTTTATCGTTGCGCTATGAGACATGTCTCACCGACCGCCGTTCATATTATTATTGTTTTGGTAGACGGTATCAGTTATCCGTTATCGTCGTGATACGTCGTATCGATTGTCGTGTTGTACCATTTTCAAAATATTAGTTTTTGAAGATTTATCTTTAACAGTATAGATAAAATAAAATATACAGGGGGTCCAGGGGGCGCAGCTCCCCTGTCAAGTCACGTAACACCATTTTTTTTTCAATGTCTCCCCGATCTAAAGACCCATGCCTCGCCACTGTATAAATGTAATTGATAGAATAATTATATTGTGAGTAAAATTAGAAATTAACTTCACTAACTTAACTAATGTATAAAAAAAAAATTTCTCTTTTACTCATAGAGATAACGATATGATCAACGGGATTAATGTTAAACACGAATCCGATGAAATGGAAGGTTATTGCCTTGAAACGTCGATACAAGAAACGATACCTATGAACGTGCAAGTTACAAACAACTTGGCTGACGAAAAATGCG
Organism: Adelges cooleyi; assembly: GCF_023614345.1. Classification (NCBI taxonomy): domain Eukaryota; kingdom Metazoa; phylum Arthropoda; class Insecta; order Hemiptera; family Adelgidae; genus Adelges; species Adelges cooleyi. The sequence continues at coordinate 28,421 of NW_026095775.1, forward strand.
ATTTGTGTTTAGAATTGTTTACATCCAAAAAGCAACTGAAACATCATATTACAACATCACACAATGGTATTTCTAAGATCGATGAAATTACAATTAAAAATGAAGTAGATAATTGTTTCGAGTAAGTCGATTTTAAATTTAACATCTATATAACATTATTTCATAATGTGTACATTATAAATAATATATAAATATTGAATAAAAACAAGATTTTAATTGATCTTTTATTCGCCTTAACTTAAAGTATTATTATTTTTTTTTTTTTTTATTGATCTTAAAAAAAAACCCGGCATCTATGGCCATCAGTTACAATTTAATTATTTACAATATTTTATACATGTATTTACAAAATTAATGCTACTACTAATGATAACAGTAAGGAGAGATAATATTATTAATTTCTTAAGTATATATTTTTGTTTATATTGAGTAGTAGAGGTCTGTTGATTTTAAAAAGTTAATCAGCTTGATGTTGTCTGAGGTGTTCTTCAGAAAGGAAATTATTCGCTTTGACTTCAAAAGTGCGGTCTTTTAGGATGTTGGTTATTAGATTAAGTGTCTTACCTTTGCATAGTATTTGGTTAAGTTCGACTAGGATATTATGTCTCCATGTGGAGTCATAGGCCTTAGATATGTCGAGGTTAACTAATCCCATTATTTGCTTTTTCTTAAACGTCTGATTTACTTCCTGATTAATTTGGATCAGATTATCAATTGTACTCTTGTTTTTTTCTAAAGCCACATTGTTGCGTTGCTAAGTAGTTATGTTTTTCTAGTAGCCATATTAATCTGTAGTTAACAATTTTTTCCAATATCTTGCACATGGTGTTCAAAAGGGTTATTGGCCTGTATCCTTCAGGCTTAAATTTATCTTTTTCTTGCTTTGTAATTAGTATGACTGTACCATTTTTCCATGTAATTGGCCAAGAGCCTTCAGTGAAGATTCTATTGAAAATTGCTAACATTAATTTTAAAGTATTTGGTCCAAAGTTCTGTAAAAATATACGGTATGTTGTCGGGGCCGGGGCTTCGGCTTTTACATTTGGATAGAGTGTATGTGAGTTCTTGCATAGTGATTGGTATGTTTAATTGAATTTGGTCCATTTGATTTTGGTCTAGATTGTTTGGGATAGTTTCCATTTCACATTTATGTTTGTAGTTGAAATTGGGTTTTGTAATTAGTATTGCTGCTGTTTTGATAGAAATATTCCCCCAATTGGTTTGCTACTAGTTCTTCGTTACTTAATGAGTCGGTGTTTGTGTCTATAAGGTTTATTTTGCGGGTTCTATTAAGTCCTTTTAATGATTGAAATTTGTTCCATACGATTTTTGTGTCTGATTTTTCATTTATACTGTTTGTGAAGTTTTCCCATGATTTCTTTTTACTGGTTTTTATTAAGTATCTGGTTTTTGCTCTGAGTTTTTTTAGGTCTATGAAGTCTTCTTGGGTTTTAGAAAGTTGGAATTGTTTTAATGCCTTATATTTGTCTTCAATTGCAGATTTTATGCTCTGGTTCCACCAATGTACTTTGGGTTTTATGTTTTTGGCGGTTGATTTGCCTATTGTAAGATTTGCAATTTGTATAATTGATTTGGTAAAATTATTTACTATTGTGTTGATATTTATAGTTTCATTAAAGTGTTATTACGTAAAATATAATTCATTTTTATATAAAAAAAAAAAAAACTATAACATTTGTTATTTTTTTCTTGTAGAGACAACGATATGATCAACGGGATTAATGTTAAAAATGAATCCGATGAAGTGGTAGATTATTGCCTTGAATCGTCGATACAAGATGAAGAAATGATACCTATGAACGTGCAAGTTACAAACAACTTGGCTGACGAAAAATGCGATTTGTATTTAGAATCATTTACATCCAAAAAGCAATTGAAACATATTACAACATCGCACAATGGTATTCCTAAGAATGATGAATGTTCAATTGCAACAGATGTGGAAAACAAATTCAAGTAAGGCCCTTTTTAATATCAAAACATATTTTCTAAAAAAGTGTATTACATTAGTATGTAACGACTATGTAAAAATATATATTTTAAAACTATAGGCTTTGCCATTTAAACCGTTTGATTTGGTGTTTTAATATTTTATGTTTTTCGGTATTGTTACAAGTCTCTTTTTGTCTGTATATGTTTTTTTGTTCAAAATCAATATTTCTTGAGTTATCCATGGGTAGATAGGTGCTAAGCGTTTGGTTCAGTTTACATTGGCGGCATTTATTATATATGTCTTCTTTCACATAATTAAATTCTAGCTGTCCATTAATTTTTCTTATCTAGTAAACATTTAAACAGAACTTATTGATGTACATATTTCAGTTTTATACAATATTTAGAAGAAATACACTTTTGAGTAGTTTTGCTATCATTAGCACTCACAGCGGACTGACTATGTAGACTGAATCTAAAGAAAAAACTACCTAATTTTTTTTTTGTTTGATTTTGGTCTGTTAGGGAAACAGGTCTTTTACTAGTTAGGCTCCCGGATTAAGAATATTAATGTTTTAAAGTGTTGAGGCAGTAGACGAGACTTATTTATTTTAATTTGTTGTTTTTTCGTTTTTTAGTTTATTAGTAATTTTACTTTATACATAATTCAACTTTTCATTTTTTCAATTTGAAAAATGAATTTTGGCTTTTGTTCACTTAAAATTTCACAGTATTTCAACCAAAAAAAATGACTTGATAAAATTTTTCTTCTTAATAAAATTATGGTTTGGCGGCCTCTTAGGTTAGTTTGTTATGCATTATTTCTATTTTATTTGTCAGCAGTTCAGGGAAATAATTTTTCCGATTTAATTTAGAATCATTTCCCATGTATTAACTATTCTAATTTTGGATTCAGATAACTTATATATTGTACTAGAGCTTCGCTGTTGTACAAATGTTGATTTTCAATATAAATTTTAACCCTTTGAAGCACAGCATTTTTTTCTCCAATTTTCTCTGAATATGATTATGAAGGTGGTAATAAATATATACCACTGTGCGAGAGTAGGCTATTTTTTGAAAAAGTGGTATATTACTTATACCACCATGCTTCAAAATGTTAAAATGCAATAAAATGATTTGAAATTAATATTTTATTTTTATGTTTTAATTACGCCCTATGTCTGAAATCACACCACAAAAAAAAAACCAAAATAGTCAATATTAATAAGTATCTAATTTAGTTCAAGCTATATCAACAGCAGCTCAAAAAAAAAAATATATACATACATATAATATAAAAAATTAACATTAAATAGTTAGTAAAAATAAATGTTCAGACAATTTTTTTGATTTTTGATTACTACTCATAAAAACGGTCTAAGAACACAAAATGTTGAACGCTAAAATAATCTAAAGACAACTGTTTTAAGAATTTAAAAAGATGATATAGGGACTTTTGCTGATGCTTTTAAAAAACATACCTATAAATTTTTTATAATAAGACTGTGTAAAAATGCATTTATTCGTTGGTTAAATAAGTATTATAAAGCCAGGGAGTAAAAACTGGTATGATTACAATAGCAAAGATGTTGCTATGTATAATGTGATTAAAATAAATTAGATCATGTAATATAGTTATTTCTTATTAGAGCGGAATGAACACATAGATATTTTATGTCAATAATGTATATACATTTTAAGCACACAAAAGTAGCCCCAGGTGTATAAAACTAAAAATCGATTGTTTTTAGATCTGAACAATTTTTATTCAGTGCATCAAATATACTATTATTATTATTTAAAAAAATATTTTTCATTATATATATATATATATTATTATTATTTTAACAACAATAAACTTTTTTTTAATGAATCCATGTATTATGTTATTTTTAGATTGGTAAATAAATGTTTTTCTACTAAATAATTTACAATAATACTTCCTAAAAAAAAATTATCTGGAAAGTGAAATCAGATACATGATTTAAAAAAATAAAGTTATATGTTTGTCAATTTCAAAGAATACAAACTATATTTTCAACTTTAATGACAATTATTAGATTTTTCTTAGCTTGAATTGTTGATTTACACATAGCTTACCTACAATGTCTGAATTTTCCAAAGTTAAAATATTAAAACCACAAATTAAGTCAAAAAACAATTTTAAAAACCCCAAACGGTTAGTGATAGTACTCGATAGTGATCATACATATTTATATAGGTAAATCATCCTACTAAATGAAATAATTAAAATATATTCAAATAATGCCAATTTAACGTGAAATAATATATCATTAAAAAAAAATATATAAAAAAACTAAAATTATTTGTATTCTATGTAGTGATCATAAATGTACAGCTTTAACAAAAAAATGTGAAATAATTAATGTTTTAATTATTTGTACATCAGTATCGTATGTGTGTGCACGTTTAGAAACTAAAGCGTTAAGAGAAGTCGGTTAAGACACTGTATAATGAAAAAAAAACTGTCAATTTAAATTAGGGTTGAGTATAGAGATTAGATAGATACAAAAAATCAACTTCTACGGTGTAAGTTCTCTGTTGGCCGCAGGCAAATTAATCGGTGACGGTATAGGATAACAGTCTGTAACCGATGGTAACAATAATAACTACTTATTGTATTAATTAAAGACAGGGTAGATAGAAGTAGCAATCAATCTTCTAAACGGACACGCGTCGGTTATGATTTCACTATAGTATTGGCCTAAAACAAATAATTTACATATTTATAAAATAAGTCAGTAAGTTATTTAATTGAAAATAAATAGTAGATATATATGTCAACAAATTGTTCAACAAAAAATATGAAATGTATCGTTATCACCACGCACAGCGGTTTGAAAAAGATAAGAATTTTGTACATCTAATTAATTTGATAATTTGGTTTAAGCAAAATGTAATATACTACTATACTATATATTATTATATATATTCTAAATCTAAAAAACGTACCGACATCCAACGACGCATATTAATAGGTAATGTTTGCACACCGGGAAACACGTCGATTTCTCTTGAACGAAAACCGTGAGCGAATTACGGACAAATATGTAATTAATAATAACTATTATACGTTTAATATATCATTGTATGTATATAATATAACAAACTACAAAGACAAAAATTCACCAAAAAAAAACAAAACACGCCGTTCGCCGTTTTTAATTTTTATTATTATATATATGATAACGTTTGACACACCGGGAAACACTATTGAATAAAAAAACACGTATGACAATGAACAACAGTGTAATTAATAATAATAATAATAATTTTACGTTTAATTTAATTTAAGGAAAGTACAAACTCGGCAAAAAAAACAACACACGCCGTCACCGTTATTATTTGATACGATAACGTTGTGACATGATAAAAACGCCACGCGCTGCCCAAGCCGCCTCAGATGCTTGTCTATGAGCGAGATGTATTATATGAATCCCATGGAAGAGACGATTAGGCGACTGGCGGGAGTCGGCTATTTGAATTGACATTTTATATATTAGATTAGATGTTATTTATTATTAAAATAAAATCATTTTTTTTTTGGAACTAACAATAAAATAGCTGTCTAACCTTCCATACTCTCTCCACTCTTCTCTATTATTGGCCAGTCTCTCTTCAGTTCCCTTTAAGTTCTCAGTCCAGCATCTTTATTAATTTTATTGAATACCGTTGTTCTCTGACGTCCTTTGCCTCTCTTGCTTTCAATTTGTCCTTCCAATATTCTGCGATTTAGTTCCTTTTAATGTCTTTAAGTATGTCCAATTAGTCATTAGTAATGGTTTGTACATTCAATACATCTGCTAAGGTCAAATTAAATTTTAAAATAATAATAAACAATTGTGTAAAGAATATTTTTTTTCAAAAATTTATAATTTATTGTACGACAATGTTTTTTTGTAGTGACAATGGTACGAGAAATGAAGTGGATAAAAAAACTGACGGTAGTTATTTCGAATCGAAGATTGAAACAGATAACAATCAACAGACAGAAACCAAGAATAATAGTAAATATATAACAATATGGCGGTTCTTCCAATGTAATTTATGTCAAAAAATATATAACACAAAAAAACAAATAACTCTACATATATTAAAATCCCACCAAAGTTCAACGGACAACATTAGTCAACCCTATAAATGTGACGTCACACTTCACCAACGCGTGCACACAGGAGAAAAGCCTTATAAATGCACTGTGTGCTCAAGGTCATTTTCTCTCAAATCCACCCTCACAAAACACGAACGCGTGCACACCGGAGAAAAGCCTTATAAATGCACTGTGTGCTCAAGGTCATTTTCTCTCAAATCCACCCTCACAAAACACGAACGCGTGCACACCGGAGAAAAGCCTTATAAATGCACTGTGTGCTCAAGGTCATTTTCTCTCAAATCCACCCTCAAATTTCACGAACGCGTGCACACCGGGGAAAAGCCCTACACATGTGAAGTGTGTTTACAATCATTTTCTCAAAATAGTAACCTCACACAACACCAACGCTCGCACACCGGAGAAAAGCCTTATAAATGCACTGTGTGCTCAAGGTCATTTTCTCTCAAATCCACCCTCACAAGACACGAACGCGTGCATACCGGGGAAAAGCCCTACACATGTGAAGTGTGTTTACAATCATTTTCTCAAAATGTTAACCTCACACAACACCGACGCGTGCACACCGGTGTAAAGCCTTTCGTATGTAATATATGCTCAAATACTTTTTCTACAAAATATTCCCTTATAAATCACCAACGCGTCGTGCACACCGGAGAAAAGCCTTATAAATGCACTGTATGCTTAAAGTCATATTATCTCAAATCCACCCTCACAAAACACAAATGCCGTGCACTTCAGTATAATGTCATTCAATGATTTATATAAAATACAAACCAAAATTATTTTTCATATGTACAATGACATTTTTATTTACATAACCTTAAACATAAAATACAAGTTTGCAAAAGTTTATGTCATTTTGGAGCGAATGAAAAGTCCTATTGAATATAATTAATATTGTCTATTTGGGTCATAGAATATAAGTATGTTATAAGTAATAAATATAATATAACCTTATATGGTATTATATGTGAACACTATAGAAATCATTGAGTAATATTTAAAAATTGTTTTATACAATGACCAATTACATTTGTAACCTAGATTATATCATATGTAAGACATAGTATTAAGGTGTTGGATTTACCACTCTATTACGACTACTGTTATAACTGTAACGTATGTTGAATAATAGTGGTCCTTTTTCATAGACGAAAAAAAAAATAACAATTTTTAATTTCTTACCCTCTCATTTTGTTACCATAAACAAGAAAGTAATGTATGTTAAATTTGACTGCGATAACTGACCCCATTCACTTGGCACAAGAGAGTTGAAAAATTAGCAAAAGGGTAGTTTTATAGTTTTGTTAATTTATTTCAAAATCTAAAGCATTTATCACAAAAATGTATTTAATATTAATTATTAAGCATACAAATGTCTATAAAATATGTTCTTATATAATTTTTCGTAAATCCATTACATTTAAAGAAAATTAACAAATTATTAATATTAAATTTATTTAGCCAAATTGATATTTTTATAGTTACTTTACTTTATTTTCCGAAAACTTGAAGATCGATCAAATATTATTTAAATCAATTATATAAAATTAAATTGCACATAAAAATGATGTTAGGATATATTCTTAAATAGCTGGATGCACTACTCAATTGTTATAGCCAGTTTTATTTAATTGAGCTAAAAAAAAAAAAAATATATTACAAAAAACTTTTTTCTGTGATCTTCAACAACTTGTAATAAGGATTGTTTTTGGTCTTCATTTTTCGTCAGTATATTGTTGTAATTTTAAATAAGGGCCACTCCTCTTTCAGCAAAATCATTGACCACTTTCATATTACGAACAATATTTGCTCCCAACTGAAAATCTTCTCTTTCTTCCCAATTGTCCGGATCTACTTTAAGAAATTCAACCGGTATATTTAATATCTTAAAAAAATCAATTGACTCTTTGTTTACAAAATCAGCTACGGTCTTCTCAGTAAAAGATGAATCAGATACATTTATTTTAATTCTATTTTGAAATGAATGTTCTGAGTGTACTCAAAGCTACCACCATTTCTCTTTTAATTTTACTCGATATATTAGGATCAAAAAATGAAAAACATACAAGTAGGTTTGATAAATACCATTGATGTCTCAAAAAAACCACACATCCCGCTGTTGCTACATCTTTATCTGGATATGAAGACAGCTGTTTTAATAAGTTCAAATCATTAGCAGGGGCAGATACGGCACAGGGAGCTTTAAACCAATAGAAGACATAAATTTGGACAATAAATAATGAGAACCTTTTCATTCCACTTAATACCTTTTTGGTTGTCTTAAATTGGTTTTTAAATAAACATATTTTTATGACATAAATCGCACGTGCCATCCATCGCGCACGATGTAAAGCTCCTGGCTGCATAAACGTTATACCTCTAGAAGGTACATCACCAAGATAAATAATAATTAGTTCCAAGAGCTCTCTATAATCGTTACGGGAATGGGTTAAAGTGTATTGTTTTTTACAAAATAGTATGGTTTCGTCTTGATCAATTATATTTTCTTCAACTGTTTGAAACTGACTTGTATTGATATTTTTCCAAAATATAAAACTTGTTATTGCCAAGTATTCACAAATAACAGTTTATTTGATTATCTTATTTACTTTGCATACAAATAAAAACTCAAGACTTACCATGGTAAGTATGTACCATTGTGTACGGTAAAACGTTAAAAATATATACAAAGGGTGTTAAAAAATCCTGTGATCGTCCTTGAGTGTTCGAAACTATGAATTTATAGTTAGGCTTAGAATTTTTTAGTTTCAATTTCAATTATTTACTTTGAGAGTCATGGTCCACGGTTGAAGACGGTTAATTCGGGACACATTGTAAATTAGAGAAACAGTTTTTTTTATGACTGATCAAAATTTGAATACCACCTTACGTGAGAAAGAAAAACGTGTCGCCATTGAACTGAAAATTTTTTTGTTTTTATTTCCACGGAGAAAAACAATCGTAATTGTAATCATGATTTGTTAGGTGTTTTGCATATGATTTTAAATATTACTCAGTTATTGGAAATCAACACCTTTTCTGAATACCTGTATACCACTAATAAAAAAAAAATGCAAATGATCATTATAACATTAGTGTCTTTATATTTAGTACCTATTAATTATACCGTGTTCAAAAGTACCGGAGTGGTATAATGTGATTTCCATGAACCGTACAACTACGGTTTTTACTTGTATTATAGAAAATGTTGAATAAAATAAGCCATCCAAATACATGTAACTTAACGTGGGTAATCCTTTTTATATATTATTAACATAATATTATTAGTTATTTTTACCGGTTGAACGCCACAGTTAGTGTTTGTAACGCGATTTATTGCCTGGTATACAAAAATAGATGAGTTCATCATATTATTTCCGTCGAAAGTTATTGTTGTGATAATTGGCCAATTTGTAAACACTTCCAATTAACCATATTTGAGAATCTAAAAGGGTCTTTTGTGGGGAGGGGGAGAATGCTTTAGATAAATTACTCTTTTGAGATTTGGCAGAGCCTATCCTAGATTGGAGATTTTTGAAATATCGATCAAATCATTGACTAAACCATGTTTTGCTCACCTGTAGTATAGTTCTTAAAGACAAATGTAAATTAGCGAATAAGCAATTAAATGTAGACCCAACAGCCAAAACAAAACTACACAAAATTGTTTTTTTACCTAACCCATTTCTGGACAATAGTGCGTACGCGCACCATAAAATAAATACATCCGGAAATGGGTTAATTTTAAAAGTGTTATCTTTTCTCCCATCTCTTTAAAGGTAATTAAAACTTAGTGTTCTTTAACAATTAGAGTATTAAAATAAAGACCGCAACTCCCGAGGAAGCCAAAGTACGGCTCTTGTTTTTTTGATAGTGTTAGTACGTTGCGTTCAGGCTATCAACCCGTTTATTATAGTTATAAAGCTAGACAATATAACTGTCTCGAGCCAGAATTATTTTAATACTGAACCAATTACTTCGTTCAGCAACTCTACAAATCGCAAATTTCATCTAGTTGGTACTTTGGGAGGTAAAATTTGAAAAAGTTTACTTCTTCATTGATAAAATTTGAAAAAAAAACCATACGAGTTTAATTTTTACTGGCTATAATTTCGAGAAAAAGAGTCGGTATGAGTTGAAATTTGTTAAGGAATATTTATTAGGTATGCGGGCACACGTCAGTTGTATCAAATTTAATTTGTACCTAGTTACCACCTCCCAAGGGGGGTACAAGATTTTTTTTTTGGGTGGGTATTTTAGCCGTAATTTTAAGACCTTTAAGTTAAAAATTTGTCAACAACAATTTCATGTAGTTCTATGCAGACTGATACTATTAAGTTTTGATTCTCAAGTTCAATTTTTGGGTTTTAATTTAATTTATTTTAGCTTCGATGCAAAGCGAGAAGGTATTGGTTTTACTCTGATGTGTGTTTTTTTTTTAACTGTATACACTGTAACTTTTTTAATACTGGACCAATTCCTTCGAGTAGTAACTCTATAAATCGCAAATTTCATCTAGTTGGTACTTTGGGGGGGTAAAAGTTGAAAAAGTTTAATTCTTCACAGACGAAAGTTGAAAAAACAAAAAAAAAACCGTACGAGTTTTTAAGTTAGAACTTTTACTGGCTATAATTTCGAGAAAAAGAGTCGGATCGAGTTGAAATGTATAAGAAATAATTATTTGGTATGCCCGCACACGCAAGTTGTGTCAAACTTAAACTATACCCATTTTCCACCCCCCTAGGGGGGGTATAATTTTTTTTGTTTTTCGGGGTTTTTAGCGGTAATTTTGAAACTTTTGGGTTGAAAATTTGCCAGTAGTTGGAACTCATATGTACCCATAACATATTAAACGGGAAAAAAATTCGGCACTACAGTTTTTTTTTAATTGCCGGGAAATTGTGTTTTCGCAGATTTCGTATATTTTAACAAAAACACCTAAAATCTTTAAAAAAAATTGATCAAATCATTAAAGCAATTTTATTTATATCTATGCAGAATGATACTATTAGGTTTTGTGCTCGAGTACCACTTTTTACTTAAAGTTTACACAAATTCAATTTTTTTTTTTTTTTTTAACAAAAAACCTGGTGTACCAGATGGGAAAAACGAACAGACACTAACAACTATCAGTTGGTAACGTCTATCCGTGTTAGATTAGGTTAGGGCCCAATGATCGGTATCATAATATTGCGTTTATTACATGATATCATAGACGACTAAATCGTGTAACTGATTATAGTAGACACTCGATTTACTGGGAAAAAAACCTATCCTTGTACTTATTAATACACTTAATGGTTCTGATACGACAAAATCACTGTCGTTATCTCGTTGTTTTATAGCCTGCGTTATATAACCTTACCGAAGTGTAACTATGAGTGTATAATGTCCAACTACCTGCAAATAATGAAGAGGACTGTTGTTTTTTGGATTCAGATTAATCACAATTTTCTTAAAGGAAAACTAATGTTTTGCATATTGTTATACTGTTATTCATTTAAAGAGATTCACGCTTGATTGTTTAAATTGTCTAATATTAGATAATCTGCTTCATGCTAATTTTAGTTTTTTAGTTTATCAACTTGTAGCTCTAGTTTTGTATAAAATATTTCATTATTTTATTACCATGTACAGATTAAGATAAATTTTAATAATAATTAAGTCATAAATGATAATACTTTATTTTATGACTAGATCAAATCTCGTGAACATTTAACATCATGATACTGCTCCTAAGATATTATTAAAAAACACAATTTTTAAAATCTCCATAAAAGGTTATTGTTAAATAACAGGCAACAGCCGACCACTAGTGGCTATACACGTTAGTAATATTTAACTAATAACTAATATATGTAGGTAAAATTTATTATTTTCTCCATCACAGTACCAGTATACGATTTATTTTAATTTAAATGTAAGAAAATCGATTTTTCTTTAGAAAATAACAAGAAATTAATATACAGGATGAGGCAGTATTATGAGGCGATTTTCTAATGTATTTAAATGGTAAAACCCGTTTCACTATCCCACCCTTTACATTTTAAGGATCTATGAAAAGGTTTTTTTAGTTGCATTTTATTTTGTACATTGTCAATCTAGTAAAATAGAAGTATAATATAGCTTTGAAATAATATCATCTGTGAAGTATAAATAGTTTGTGTGAGATTGCTTTAATGAAAGTATATAATACATAAATATTAATTTTATTGAGAATAAGCGATTATAATTTAAACTATGGAGTACAAACGATTGAAACATGAATCGTCGACCATTCCAACAAAATATAACAAGACATTGTATATGTGTTATTTGGTCCACTAAGTTTTTGCAAAAACAAAAAAAAACCAGTACAGTGGGGTCGGTGCATAGTGGGGACGGAGCATAGTTGGGTCGGGGCATAGTGGTGACGGGGAGGTCACAGGTTTACAGGAATTTTTAAATCTGAAAGTGATAAAATCACTTTCGAAAAAACGCTTCGATGCAAATCGGTAGTTAGTATTTTCAAGCCAGTACAGTCCAAACCAAGCACAGTATAAACCAGCAAAGTTAGAAAGTTTTAAATGAAGGTTCTGTATTTACAAATGAGCATCAAAGCGTTAATTTGAAAGCGATTTTATTCAATTTTATCACTTTTATTTATAATAATTCTTGTAGACCTGTGACCTCTCCGTTTCCTCATTGCTTTGATTACATTATGCCAATACTCTACTGTACTAGTCCTCTCGGATAAAATCACTTTTAAATTAACGCTTTGATGCTCATTTGTAAATACAGAACCTTCATTTAAAACTTTTTAACTTTGCTGGTTTATACTGTGCTTCGTTTGGACTGTACTGGCTTGAAAATACTAACTACCGATTTGCATCGAAGCGTTTTTTCGAAAGTGATTTTATCACTTTCAGATTTAAAAATTCCTGTAAACCTGTGACCTCCCCGTCACCACTATGCCTCGACCCAACTATGCTCCGTCCCCACTATGCACCGACCCCACTATGCACCGACCCCACTGTACTGGTTTTTTTATGTCTAATTGTATTTAAATTTTATAATCAGATTTTGCATGGAATTAAACTGTGTTGTATAATAATTCAAAAAAAATTTTTTTTTTTATTAATTCCATAGTAGGTACTTTAAAAAAATATTGATGTTAGTTATTAATTATTATAGTATTTAATAACTTAAATACACTGTTTCATTTGTATTTATTAATTTATTAACTTCAGTACAACAACTCATAATAATATTCTGTTCACTTACATTCTATATTATTACTGAACAAATATCAATTAAGTTATGCTCAGACTCACTATTTACAATATTATTTTCACAATATTCAATGCCTTATGTTGATTAGCTCTGCGTCCAATTTTAAAAATTAGGCCTAAATGATTAGGTCTTCCAGATTTGTTATAATTTTTTCCATATGCAGGGCAGCTTCTTGGTCCACATTTATACCCACACTTCTTACAACTATACTGATCAGTTTCTAGCACCAACGGTCTCTCCACTTGTGATATGTTTGACTGCTTCCTCCAATTACACGTGAGATATTATATAGGTTATGACTCCAGACCAATCACTCATAATAATATTAAATATATAATAATAGATGATAATACAATCATATAACAAATAGATACATTTAATTCAGTATTATCGTCGATTTCAAAGTCCACCGATAATTACCAATGTTTGTTGTTATTTTGGTTCTGGAACAAATATATATACATAATTAAACCGTAGTCAAAGACATTATACTTTAATGTACATAATAATAAATAGATATTGTACAGTGTGTTTAAAGTGCAAAGATAACATGGAATCTTCATAGGAAAAACACGAACGACCTTAAATTTAAATATGTTTTTTTTTCATGAAAAATACACTGACACATTGAAAACAAATTGTTCACCTTTTTACTTGGCGCAAAGTCGGTTGGTTTGTATATTATATAAGACCTACTCAAACATTTTTTTTTTGTGCACCACATAAATTTTTAATTTATAGTAAAAAAATAGAAAATGTCAAAATATGAAGTCGATGAGATAATAATTATATATAGAGGCGAGTCTAAGCTATTTTGTCCATTTGAATAAAACGTGTGAAGATTTACATCTTTTGACTATAATATATTGTCTTAATCGATTTTGAAGCTACAATACTTGGAGTGGGTTCGTTGGAAATATTATGTCAATAAAACTTTGAAACAGTACATGACGTGAAAAATATTTGATTTGTTATTATTGTTTTATTTTGTAACTAAACGATTTACTAACTTAAAAAACAGAACTTTTATATTTCAATGAACTTTCAAGTAGTGACGTCAAAAATATTTTCCTCTTACACCGTTTTGGAGTCGCCATAAATTAAATTAATACCTCCTCAATTATTTTTCTTCGTTTGCTATTTTGTTACTAAATTCATGTGTCGTTCATTGTAATAGTGAATTATTTCCTTGCAATTGAATTTTGAAATAACTAGCTGTTTTTAAATTAATGAGTAGAAAACAAGTACAAGCATTCATTCAGTGTTTTTCATTTTTTTTTTTGTATTTATTGGAGTTTCTTCTTTTTTTTTTTTTAATGAAAGATATGACAACTAAAAGCGTGACTCCGTTAAGCAAAACTATGTATGTTTTAAAAATTTGGAGTTACACCACTTTTACAATATATTAACACCCCTTATTTTACACAGCCTGCCTTGTCCTTCGGACTATAGAACAGCACATATTACTGTACACGGTGATCTCAGTTCTTACCTGACCGACTTGAAGCGAAATAACAATTTCCACCACTTTGAGAACCTAACATTTTTTTCTAATTTCTATTGCGCGTTAAAATACTACAATATTCTTGAACAACAGCAACATTAAAAACGCTTATCTTATATGTACATATTATATTATTTTACCCACGTGATACTCAATTATTTGCGCTGTTAGCAAACAGAACACAGAGTGAAACCTTGTTACTGTTATTATACAATAAACAACGGTTTTAATCGTTGACGAGACGTTGCTATATTATTGTTTTTTATGTCTGCACACGGTCAATAGTGTTATCAGATAATTGTACTTCCTGCACCATCAGTAATATCCAAGTGTCCAACCACCGTGGTAGTGCGAGTGCGAGGCTAGTTCGGATTGTGCATTGTTCATATTATATCATTACAATTTTGCTATTCCGGTAAGTCGCATTGTTTTAATCAAATTTCTACCCTCTAATAGCAATCGAGGATTTTATAGGAAAAAGTCTAAGAATAGGGATTTTTTTTTTGTACATAAGTATAGGGCGGTGCAAAAAAAGATTGAATATTTTGTTTTTAAAATCACATATTTAGGATATAATCCGAAATTGTATTCAATTTATAGTATATGATAAATTAAATCTGTTTTGCATATTTATCACTCTACCGCAATATTGAAATAGCAAAATACTAAAAAAAAATTGTAATATTGTACATATTTAGTTATCATAACTAAAAACATTCGTATTAATTAGTTTTTTAAAGAAAACTTTTTTTTCTTACATTTTCTATGATTTTCAACCACTCGAAGTAAGTGTTTTTTTTTTTTGTTCTTCGTTGTTGAAACTAGTCATGAGTGCAATATTGAGCTTGTATCCTCTGCTGTAAAATTATAAAAAAAAAAAACTGTGTGTCATGTAATTGACGTTAAACTTAGATCTTAATATGTTATATATTGACACAGCTTTTTAATAATTCGATTAATGAAAAAATTATTTTTAATTATTGAATAATATCGAAGGAAGTGAAAATGAAAGTAAAACAAATATTTAGATTTTTGTCGATAAAATAATTATTTTATTTCTGTAATAGTAACAGATGGTATATAAGGAATTTAACTGAAAAAATGGCCTATTTAACCTAAAATATTATGTCATGGACGTTTTAGATAGTTTGTATCCAAATTCATGCAATACTTACTTAGTAACTTTTAAATGCGATACATTATTGTGACCCTTTGGATCATCAAATCACATCATCAAATTCAAAGTGTAGCAACACAACTGTTATGACTAGTGCCTTTAGTTAAATATATTGTAATTGTCCATATTTTGTTCTATAAATCGTGTTGCTTTAAAAGCTGTAACTTATATTGTTTTTTTTAACCCCTACGTTTTAGACCAAAAAGCGAGGTACAATTTGGACTACTCAAAATGGTCCGATTTTAATTCTATAAAGATAAGTTCTTTGCAACTTAACTAGGGTATGTAGGAAACAGATTTTTGATCTTTTGCTTTTCTTATGTAATAACAATTGGGTTTTAATATGGAAAAAATTGCAAATTTGATTTATTTAATTACCCAAACTGAAGTTTTTAAATGAAAATTTGCTTCCTACATAACATAGTAAAGTAACCAAAGAACTCGAATCTTTTTACAGAATAATGGAAATTGTACCATTCTATGTAGTCGGAATTTTGTCTAAAATAAACAAAAAAGGCTTTTGCCAATAGAAAAAGTGATTTATATTAAAAATTATACTTTGAAGATTGTACAAACTAACCGGTATATTAATTGACACGGTCAAAATGTATTATAACCTATCTTAAATATTGCCTATACAAAATTCCTGAAAAACTGACCGCATGCAGTCCCCTTAAAAATTGTTTTAAATTATAATAAAGCCATTCACACATTTTTAATATAATATAATACAAAAAATATCACAAAATTATTTTACTGTTGTTTCAATAATAAGGAGGATCATACTGATCGTGTGATATCATAACATACAAAAAGAAAAACCCTGTTTTTGGTAAAAAAACGAATCGTTAAGACAATTTATAACGTTTTAGACCAAAATCAATATTTTTCAACTGGAAATGTTTTAAACTGAAATTTTTACACTTCATTTTTGCAAGTACTATCGATAAACTATGACAAACTAAAAGAATATCACCTATCTTCTAAAAAAAATAGAAACATTTATTATTTTTCTGTTGGTCAAGGGAAGTATCAAGTCTCAAGGTCTAAACATCCAAGGTTGGGCAAAATACAGTGTTTTGTCGACTAAATAACAAATACACAAGATACGTGTACCTTGAAAATCAAAATACAATTATCTTAAGTTAAAAAAACAAAATACCAATTTAAAATACAAAATCCGTATTATGAATAATATTTGTTTTGTGTCTTTATACACTGTAACTTTTTTAATACTGGGCCAATTCCTTCAAGTAACAACGCTATAAAACACAAATTATATGCAGTTGGTAATTGGAGGGGGGGAGGGTTGATAAAAGTTCTCTTTAAAGTAATTCTAGTAAGTTTTTAGTACAAGTTTTATGTCTTTATTTTTGTTTTTTTTTAAATTAGCATCAAAGCGATTATTTGTAAATTATTTTATCTGAGTAAGTCAGCACAGTGGCGTAGAGGCAAAATGGGATCAAAGAATTAACACATTTTTAAGACAAAATCTCTTTCAAATAAACGCATCGATGCGAATCAGTAGTTGGTATTTTCAAACCAGCACAGTAAGAAGTTACCAAATTGGTGTCCAATATCTACAGATTATAACCAAAGCGTTTCTTCTATGTGGATTTATTACTAACTCTCAATTACAGGTCTAGTAGAATTGAATATTTCTAAACTGGTTCTACATAATTTAGCATCTATCTATTCCCCTGGAAGGCGTGGAAACTTTTTCTTTATTTCGATTTTTAAGAGGTGAAGTTTTAGGGTATTTAGGGACAAAGCCAACTAGGAGTAAATTACATATAATGTTTTATAATTTATATTTTAGAACGACTGAATTTGCTTGCATATTGTTAGAAATATTATAGCAAATACAAAATTTGTAGAAAAACCAATAATGATACATAAAATAATTTTTTTTGACCTACCCATATTTGTTTTCTAGTGAACACATTTTGGTAACCTTTTAATATTCAAGTACATGTTTTATGTCTTATTATTTTTTTTTAAATTACCATTTAAGCATTTTTTTGACAGCGATTTTCTCCGAGGACGACGAAGGGTCTATAGACCAAGTTCTGTATTGCTATAAATTTTATCTATTTTAATTGAAGGTATAAATAATTGCAACATTTAGGTAAACAATAGTGCACCAGTAGAACACGGTTATTACACAGATATTTGCAAACCAATACCCGAATGAGATTCGCACCCTTTACTTTGCTAACCATCTAATCAAGAGCTGTATTGACACGGTTGCTGTAATTCAATTGCTACTTTTGCATTATCTGAACGACTGCAAAAGGCAAATTTCCCTTTTATGGATAGGTTTTTTGTTCCTGGATGATGTAGAATAAATAGAACGCTTTACTATATTGTAGAATAAATAGAACGCTTTACTATATTGTACTTGTACGTACATATATTTATTTGTACTAATTTCAAATAAACCCACAGTAGAAAAATAAAAATAAAGGTGTATTATGATTAAACAAAAGTGCCTTGATATTGTAATACGAACAATGGTTTTTTTTCATGATTATAATATAATATGTTATAGGTCAATTAGCTTTAACGCGATACAGCGTAGTAGTAGTTTTCGGTAGTACTTTGCCCAACTTCCAAAACAATTCCGCCAACCTGATCGAATGTGGTATTATGTGATTTTCAATTTGAACGACAAACATTTCGCCTACTCTAAGAAAGTCATCAACGGTAGGCTTTGGTATTACGTTCTCGCCTTCACAATCGCTCACTATTGATTTGATTTTGGGTAACCGAAGATCCTTTGTAATGTCATCGATCAATCGTTGAATGTCATGTTTAACACTGTTCATGCAATCGTCAAGTGTAGAGCAACCTTTCTCGGGCGATGAGCAACTCGTGAATTTTTCATGGACGTCTTTGAATGCCCGGTTACGGTGCAACAACATTATGTCCATAAACTTGGCTACGGTTTGTTTTTTGGACGTCTTCGTGTAGTTCAAAAACTTATTGGATTGGTCGCTTTGGCGAGATTTAAGAGTGTACGACAACATCATTTCCAACATTATCGTTTTCAACGTGTCAATCATCTGACGCTGTCTCCTGCCAAGAGCTTTGACTCCCTCCAACCCGCTTGTGACCTGTCGGAAAAGGTACTCTGTCAAAGAGTGTTGACCTGTCGGAATTATCGGCCACAAATTCGTCGATAATCGATTTGTATGTTTGCTTGTCGTGAAAAAGAAACAAGCCGTCCGTTAACGATTCGGACATGGAGAACTCCAATAGTCCTTTCTGCCGGTTTTCTCCGAAGTTGTAATGCAGTAATCTTTTCTTCTGCCGTATTGCATCCATCACGCTGCCATTTTTTGCAACACTGGCAGATTTAGCCTCTAAACTATTACACAAAGACAGTTGTTGCTCTGCCAACGAAAAATGTTTTCCGTATTTCATATTGAAAGAGTTTTTCAACGGACACTTGTTGAGTTCCATGTATTTGTCTATTTCCGTTAGCACGAATTCGTGCATCCGTCGGGTGTCGTTTAAGGTTTCTGCATTGAACGTACCACCGTCGTTAAGAATTTGCTCGAAGAAAACCCTTATTTGACAGGCGTATATAAAAAGTAACCACGGATTGTTTGCCAAATAGTTTTTTGGCTTCCATAACGAATCGAGCATCATGGACGCTTCTTTATCGAACAAAAAATCCTCTATTGTATCAGGCCTGAGAACGCTTTTGATGTCGTAGAAAACAGCATCGCCCATTAATTTCAAATGAAACTGAGTGCTGTAATGGTATCCGCACTCCAGGTGACGGTACTATATCAATTGGCCGTCGTCATTGTAACCGGTAGCCAATTGCTTTTTCGAGCTTTGTTGTATTTTATCCAAATCATTCACCACTTCTTCCTTGTCATTGGAAGTCCGCACACCGGTTATGAGAAAAACCATTACATACCATAATTTCAACACTGTCACTTTGTCACCTCTTACAATTATTGCTTAATCTGCGAAATATTATAATACTTTTGTATTAATTATTTACAGCTATCATCGGTAAAAGAACTTCGCGTCGATTTTACTTACTCCAACTTGTAGATGCGGCTTTCGGTGTACTTGTACAAAGTATCGATACAGTTTTCGAACAAATACCGTCGTTGTTTTTTACATAAAGCACTAATTTACACCAAAAGTCGCGCGAGGCGCATTGAAAACATAAAACGAATGTGTGTTCCACGTGTATACGATTTATGATAATACAACAGAAAAACATACCTTAATTTTCAGTAAGAAAATATAGTAATATTTTCTGTAAGAACTAACGATAATTTTAGTCTACACGACGATTACATACGGCGAAATACATTTGACCTGTCACTCACGTTAGCATAGACATTGATTAATAGTAAAAAAATAAGGGTAGGAATCAAAAGTAGAACCAACCCGTTAAAAATAGCACTTTTTGACGACTACTATTAAACAAATATAAAATAAAATAAAACTGACTAATATAAAAAAATATGGTACTCAGTATCATTATTCTTTTTTACTAAAAAGACTATACAAATAATAGTTATTATGAAAAAGATAATTTTATTTTCATTTATTGCTACAATAGGTCTCAGGCAGGGCACCTACCAATTTCTACAATAGGGTCATGAATAATTTAAAAATTCTAAATTGTGTACAGCACTTACTTAAATGTATGTAGAACCTTTGGTAAACGTTTTGTAATAGACACTTTTTTTTTACTAGGAGCTGTAAGATTTTAAATTTTTCAAATTTTGTATCGTAGGACTATAATAAAAGTTAGTACTATTATCTTTATTAATTAACCTCGATATCCTCCTCCATAATACCTTCATACTCCATATTTCATAATAAAGACATCAACACTGTGACACCTAACATGTCATAGTTCCAGGAACAACCATTTTTTTTTAAATTAAGCCTTTCCAATTTAATATCCTATTTATTTATGAAGACCTTTTACCTTGGCTTTTGGTAATAAAATATGTTAATATTATGTAATACCGTGGGGAATTGAAATTATAAAAAATCATTAACGTTTTTGACGATTATTCCGTTAAATTATTTATTTATTTATTTAACGGGCAGAAAGTCCAATTAGTATAGAAAACAGAGACTATAAGATATAGCCGTAATATAGGTATTTGTAGAATAGTATATAATTTATTATTATGGTAATTAGTGAGAAATGAGGAAATTAGTTTATGATTTTGATAAGTTGTTTATTAAATTAATACTAAGAGTTCGAAAAATATTGATGGACTATTATGTTGCAGAACCTCTTAAAATTAAAGAATTTTTTTTTAAATGTAAATCGTATTTAATAGGCATTAATAAAATTCTACCATTTATTTAGCTTACAAAACAAATTGGTAATCGTTTTACTTTGGAAACAGCTTCTTATTTTTGTTCAACCAATAGTTCAGCCTATGTTATTTACATTTAAATGAACACAATAACAAAAAAATGTGTTTTTACACATTACGTATGTGAAAAAATCAGCCTT
The DNA here is from genome assembly GCF_023614345.1 of Adelges cooleyi. Taxonomy (NCBI): domain Eukaryota; kingdom Metazoa; phylum Arthropoda; class Insecta; order Hemiptera; family Adelgidae; genus Adelges; species Adelges cooleyi. Next base: position 49,977 of record NW_026095775.1, read on the forward strand.
TTTAGCTTCGATTCGGAGCAGAGATGATATTTAAGTATTATTGTCGGTTATTACACATAATTCTTATTTGCTATAATATTTGTAACAATAGGGTACTGTCATGCAAGCGAATTTAATCGTACTAAAACACAAATTATAAAGCAAAATATATCTAAAAAACAACTTGTTTTCCATAAAACAAAAAAAAATTGTAAAAATACAATGGTTTGTAAAAAAACCACAGTTCTCTTATTGTTCAAATTTAAAACAATTATTGATGCTACCAGTTGAATTATTTCCCTTTTTCAAGATTTCCTTAATAAATATAAAGGGACTACAGATTATTGAAATATATATATATATATGTAATTGACACATTTTTCATCTCCTATTGGTCTCATTGTCAGTCCTAAAACCCTAAAACTTCACCTGAAAATTGAAAAAAAGAGAAATTGTTTCCACGCTTTTCAGGGGAGTATTATGATATTTGTTTAGTTTGTCAACGTTTATCGGTAGTTCTACTATGCTAAGACTACCACTAAACGAAGACAAACCAAACAAAAATCATGAATCTATTCCCCTGGAAGGCGTAGAAGTTTTATGGTTTTTTGGGTCAAAGCCAAAAAGGGGAAAATTACATATATTGTTTTATAATTTGTATTCTAGAATGACTGAATTTGCTTGAATATTGTTACAACTACTATAGCAAATACAAATTTTGTATTAAAACCAATAATAATATTTTAAAAATGTCTTTTCGCCTTTGTATATCTATCTTCCAGTTAACACATTTTTTGTAATTGTGTTTGTATTGATGTAAATGAAATAGGCTATTGGTTGAAAAATTAAGAAGCCGTTTCCAAAAAAAAAAAAAAAGTTCTCTTTCAAATAAACGCTATAATACTTAATTGTAAGCACTGCACCTCATTATTTCTTACTGTCCTGTACATAGTACAAAGTTCGTGTTTGAGGTCATCGTTAGGGGTGGAATTTTCTACTATGCCAGTTATCTTTGCGGCAGTGTACTCAATAACTTCCCAAAGTTTCATGGCGATCGGTTGAACGGTTTACTAATGCATAAAGGACAGACAAACAGACAGAAATTCATTTATATATATATATAGATTAGCCGTTTCCAAAAAAAAAAAAAGTTCTCTTTCAAATAAACGCTTTAATACTTAATTGTAAGCACTGCACCTCATACTTTCTTACTGTAATTGGTTTGGACTGAACTTGTATGAAAATACTAACTACTATTGATATATATTGATACTATTGTTTATTGATATGTATTTCGCGGTATGTAATTTAATATGTGTGTAGACTAATAGGATCGTTAGTTTTTACAGAAAATATTAGCATATTTTCTAACTAAAATATAAGGTATGTTTTTTTTTGTTGTATTAACAGAAATCGTATACTTGTGGAACACACATTTGTTATATGTTTTTCGATGGTACAAACGCGAAGAAAAAAGATAACAACAATATTTTATAAGCACACCGAACCACATATTGTTTAAACAAGAGCTTTGTGTAAGCAACGCGTAGATATTTTGATAAAATATAAATGTATATTGATGCATAGATGAGGTGTATACACGCAATGAGGTCATACTAACAAAACACCTTGCAAATACGAATTTTCAAAATCATTATATCAATAATTTAAAAGCGCCTCGCGCGACTTTTTGTTTAAATAAGTGCTTTATGTAAAAAACAACGACGGTGTTTGTTTGAAAACTGTTTCAATACGCCGCACAAGTACATTGACAGCCGCATCTAGAAGTCTGAGTAAGTAAAATCGACACGATTGTCTTTTATCGAAGATATAGCAGCTAATAATTAATACAAAAGTATTATAATATTTCGCAGATTAAAGAAAAATTGTAAGAGGTGTCAAAATGGCTGTGTTGAAATCATGGTATGTAATAGTTTTTCTAATAACCAGTGTATGGTCTTCCGACGACATGGCAGAAAAGGAGAGTTATTTAGACAAATTACAAAGCTTAAAGCAATTGGCTACCGGTTACAATAACCAAGACGAATATGATCGTAAAAAATTGGAAACTTTGTCTCTCGTGGATTTGCGTCAAAAAAGTTTGGACTTGTACCGTTACCTGGAATGCGGATACTGTAACAGTGCTCTGTTTCATTTGAAATTAATGGGCGATGCGGTTTTCGACAACATCAAAGATATTCTCACGCCAGAGACACTTGAGGATTTCTTGTTTGATAAAGAAGCGTCTATGATGCTCGATTCGTTGTTGGTTCTAAACAACTATGAGGTAAAAAATCTTTGGTTAGTTTTTATATACACCCGCCAAATAAGGGTTTTCTTTGGGCAAATTGTTAATGACGGTGGTAAGTTTAGTTCGAAAGTTTTAAACAAAACACGACGGATGCACGAATTCGTGTTAACCGAAATTGAAAAAGACTTGGACCGCTGCATGTGTCCATTGGAAAACTCTTTCAACATAAATTACGAAAACCATAATTCGTTGGCAAAGCACCAACTGTCTTTGTGTAATAATTCAGAAGCTGAATCTGCCAGTGCTGCAAACAATGGCAGCGTGATAGATGCAATACGACAGAAAAAAAGATTACTGCATAACAATTTCGAAAAAAACCGGCAGAGAGGACTATTGGAGTTCTCGATGTCCGAATCATTAACGGACGGCTTGTTTCTTTTTCACGACAAGGAAACATACAAATTGATTATTGACGAATTTATGGCCGACAATTCCAATAGGTCAACACTCTTTACCACAGTACATTTTCCGGAAATCACAAGTGGGTTGGAGGGAGTCAAAAAACTTAAAAAGAGACAGCGTCAGATTATCGGCACGTTAACAATAATAATGCTGGAAATGATGTTGTCGTACACCCTTAAAACTTGCCAAAGGCGCGAATCCAAAAACTTTTTGAACAACACGAACACGTTCAAAAATCAAATCTTAGGCAAGTTTATGGACATAATGTCGTTGCACGATAACGGGGCATTCAAAAAGGTCTATGCACAATTAACATTTTGCTCATCCCTCAATAGAGAGTTCAAAGATTCCTTCGCTGAAGAGATGTTTGATGATTGCATGGATGTTATCGTATTACTAATTAACAATTCAATTAATAAAATTACGAAGAATGTTCGTTTACCCAAAATCAAATCAATAGTGAGCGATTGTGAAGGCGAGAACGTAATATCAAAGCCTACCGTTGATGATATTCTTAGAGAAAGCGAAAAGTTTGTCGTTAAAATTGAAAATCATATTATACCACATTCGATCAGGTTGGCGGAATCGTTTTGGATTATGGTCCGTGAAAAAATACTACCTAATACTAGTACTACGTCTCGTGATGAAGCTAATTGACCTAAAACATATTATATTATATAATCATAAAAAATAATTATTCATACTACAATACTAAGGCACTTTTATTTCACCATAATGCACCTTTATTATAATTTTTTCGATTGTGGATTTATTTAAAATTAGTACAAATAAATGTATAAATGATTATATCCGAATCCTTTTTTGAATGTGATATATTTACTACATTTAAATAACAGATCTAGTAGAACTGCATACTGTTAAACTAGTTCTATATAATTTAACATAATTTGATAGTAGGTTCTATGATTAGGTACCGGTCTCTAATTTTGTGGTTCTATTATAAACCAACATATTAAGAGATTAGTATAAAGAAATTGGACCACCATTAGAGACCATCTGGTTAGGAAGTATTAATACCATTTAAAGGATATAAGACAACTGGCCGTCGTTACCTACGTATGATAAGAATAGATTATTTCACAACTCTGTAAGTTATATAACTCAACTGGTAAACGTTTGACAAACCAAACAAATATCATAATAAGAAGTAATAATAATTAAAATAATAATAAATATATTTTCCCCTGAAAGGCTTGAAAACTTTATCATTATTTCGCTTTTTATGTGAAGTCCTAGGGTTTTAGGTCTGGCAAATAGACCAAGAGTAGATCTAAGGAAATCCAAAAAAGAGAAAAAATTACTTATTGACTATAGTCAATGTGTAAGTTGCTATGTGTTACGTAAAATGTGTATCGTTAAACGATACGTTTTGTGTCGTCTGATAATGTAGCTAAAGACAATCAACTGTTAGCATAAAACATTCTTTTAAGTTTTTATAATCGGAGAACTGTTTTTTTCTTATGGAAAATGAGTCGTTTTTAGCCATATCTTGTTTTATGATTATTTGTGTTTTAGAACGATTAAATTCGCTTCCACGATAGTACTCTATTGTTACAAATATTATAGCAAACACAAAGGATGTATCATAACTAACAATAATACTTAAGTATCATCTATTGCTCGCATCGAAGCTAAAAAGCTGCTTTTTCCACCTACGTATGTCTCGTAATGTGGAAAAACACATTTTTTGTTGTTGTGTGCATAGTAAATGAGCAGTAAATTTTAGGCAATATTTTTCGTTCATCACGATTAAAATCATTTAAAAAGTCTATTTTAAGGTAATATATTTGCTTTTCACGTATCTCTTCGAAAATTGTCTTAATAAATATGAAGACGTAAACTATTAAAATTGTCTTTGGATTTATTAATACAAAGCTCTCAAAATGTCCAGATTTTTCACAATCATAAATACTTACTAATTTTATAAATTTAAAAAAAATATATTTTTTGGCTATGTCCAAACTTTTCACAAACATAACTACAGTATACTCGTAAATTATATCATATTTAGACATTTTTATATGGTTATTATGCCAATCAAACTCATAACCGAATTTCCTTTTATAAATAATTACAATAGAGCCAGCAATAAAGAAAGAAAAATTCCCAACCAGTAGTTTTTTTTTCTTCAAAAGCCTTATTAATATATTTACTTTATTATTCTGAAAGTCTCCATCGATCGGACTAACATCAAAGCATAGTGGGATGGAGTAGTCACAGGTCTACAGGAAATATTATAAATAAAAGTGATAAAATCCGTTTTAAATAAACAATTTCATGCTAATTTGTAAACTTTTACCTCATACTTAATATGCTGGTTTATACTGTGCTTGGTTTGAACTGGTTTAAGAATACTAACTACCGATTCGCTATGAAGGGTGTATTTGAAAGTGATTTATCCTGTAATAATTTGTTATTTGTAATTACTTGTAATAATTCCTGTAAATCTATGATCTCCACGTCCCCACTATGCCCCGACTCCACTGTACTGGCCTTTTCTAGATGTATTAATTTATTTATATGTATTTCGCGGTATGTTATTTATTAATATGTGTATAGAATAAAAGGATCGTTATTTTTTACAAACAATTTTAGTATATTTCCTCGCTAACATTTTATTGTTTTATCAACAGAAATCTTATACTTGTGGAAAACACATTTGTTATATGATTTTCGATCGTACAAACGCGAAAATAAAGAATAAAATCAATATTTGATAATCACATCGCAGAACTTGTTGTTTAAATAAGACCTTTGTTTAAGCAATGCATAGGTATATTGATGCATAGATGAGATGTATACGATAAACACGTAATAAGGTCATCACTAACAAAACAACTTGCAAATACGAATTTTCAAAATCATTAAATAAACTATTTGTAAGTGCCTCGCTCGACTTTTGTGTAAATAAGTGGTTTATGTAAAAAAATACGACGGTATTTTTATGAAAAATATATCGATACTTCGCACAAGTACATCGAAAAACGCATCTACAAGTCCGAATAAGTAAAATCAACGCCAAGTTCTTTTATCAACGATAGCTGTAAATAATTAATACAAAAGTATTATAATATTTCGCCAGTGAAGCAATAATTGTAAGAAGTGACAAAATGGCTGTGTTGAAATTATGGTATGTAATGGTTTTTCTTATAACCGGTGTATGGAGTTACTTAGGCAATATACAAAGCTTAAAGCAATTGGCTACCGGTTACAATAACCAAGACGAATATGTTCGTGAAAAATTGGAAAATTTGTCTGTGTTTGATTTGCGCTTAAAAATATCGGATTTGTACCTTCAACTGGAATGCGGATACTATTACAGCATTGAGTTTCATTTGAAATTAATGGGCGATGCGGTTTTCGACAACTTCCAAAAAATTCTCACGCCGGAGACAATTGATGATTTTTCGTTCGATAAAGAAGCGACCATGATGCTCGATTCTTTAATGGATCCAAAACAATACGCGGTAATCAATCTATGGTTATATTTTATACACACCCGTCAATTAAGGGTTTTCTTCGAGCAAATTCTTAATGACGGTGATAAAATGAATTTGGAAATTTTAAACAAAACCCGACGGATGTACGAGTTCGTGCTATTCGACTTAAATAAATACTTGCACCGTTACAAATGTCCATTGGAAAACTCTTTCAATATGAAATACAAAAAACATTTTTCGCGTGCAGACAAACAACTGTCTTTGTTAAATAGTTTAAGTACCGAATCTGCCAGTGCTGCAAACAATGGCAGCGTGATAGATGCAATAAGACAGAACAAAAAGTTACTGCATAACAACTTCGAAGCAAACCGGCAGAAAGGACTATTGCATTTGTCGATGTCCGAATCGTTAACGGACGGCTTGTTTCTTTTTCACGACAAGAAAACATACAAATCGATTATTGATGAATTGGTGGCCGACAATTCCGATAGGTCAACACTCTTTACCAGAGCACCTTTTCCGAAATTTACAAGCGGGTTGGAGGGAGTCAAATTACTTAAGAAGAGACAGCATCAGATTATCGGCACGTTGAAAACAATTATGTTGGATATGATGTTGTCGTACACACTTAAATCTTGCCAAAGCGACCAATCCGATGACTTTTGGAACAACACGAACACGTTCAAATATCAAATCGTAGGCAAGTTTATGGACATAATGTCGTTGCACGTTAACGTGGCATTCACAGAGGTCTACGAAAAATTCGCAAGTTGCTCATCGCACGAAAAAGGTTCCTCTAAATTTGACAATTGCATGAAATATTTAAAAGATGACATTCAATGGTTAATTGATGAAATTACGAAGAAATTTCGTTTACCCAAAATCAAATCAATAGTAAGCGGTTGTAAAGGCAAGAACGTAATATCAAAGCCTACCGTTGATGACTTTCTTAGAGTAGGCAAAATGTTTGTAGATAAAATTGAAAATCATATTATACCACATTCAATATGGTTGATAGAATGGTTTTGGATTATGGTCCAAGACAAAATACCCACGAATGATCCTACTAAAATGTCTTGCTTTGAAGCTGAATACCTATAACATATTTATTATTTATAATCATAAAAAAATAATTGTTCGCATTTCAATGGCACTCTTATTTAATTATAATGCACCTTTGTTTTTATTATTTCGGTTGTGGGTTTATTTGAAATTAGTACAAATAAATTTATATGTACTTGTACGTATAGCGTTCTATTTATTATAAGTCATCAGCCCAGGAACTTTTTAGCTTAAGCGTCGAGAAAAAAAAAGCATTGTGGCTTTTATGAGGTATTACTTTGGTCTGCACATTTTTCAGTCCAAACAGAAATTTGATTTTTGTAGTTGTTCAAATTATTTCAAAGTATCAATTGAATTACTACAACCGTATAGCTGTTGACTTGATGGTTAGCAAAGTAAACGGTGCGAATCTCATTCAGATATTGTTTTCTTCAGTTTTGACTAGGTATTATTTACATGGACCATGTCGTATGGTTTAAATACAAATACCTGTGAAATAACCGTGTTCTGCTGGTGCGGTTTACTAAAATGTTAAAATTAATTGTATCATCAATTACAACAAATATAATTTATAGCAATACATATTATATAGAACTTGGTCTATGGTCCTTCAATGTCCTTAATCATTTAGTCGAAGTTTTGTTAATAATAAATAAAAACAAATTTTATAAACATAATGTAAAACAAAACATATTATATAAATATTGCAAACAGTAGTGAGAAAAAAATACATTATTTATATAAGTTTTTTATCTCACCCATAACTAATTGGCTTATAAGAAAACAACATTTTTCTTGAATGCGATGTTATTACTACATCTTAATCACAGGTCTAGAAGAACTGAATAATCTTTAACCTTGATGCTCCATTACAAACCATCATATTAGGAGGTTAGTATAATAAAATTGGACCAACATTAGAGACCATCTGGTTATGAAGTATAAATACCTCCTTATCATAGGAATAGATTATTTCACAACTCTGTAAGTAGTATAAGACAACTGATAAACGTTGACAAACCAAACAAATATCATAAATCTATTCCCCTGGAAGGTGTGGAAACTTTTTCTTTATTTCGCTCTTTAGGTGAAGTTTTAGGGTTTTTAGGGGAAAAAGCCAAAAAGGGGATAGTTAAACTTTGACGGTAGACAAACAACTGTTAGCATCAAACATTTACAGTAAGTTTTTACAATAAGACAACTGTTGTTTTTTTACAAAAACAATTTAATATTATTACTATATTTTTTTTTATGGAAAACAAGCTGTTTCTTAGTCATATTTTGTTTTATAATTTGTGTTTTAGAACGATTGAATTTGCTTGCATGATAGTACCATATTGTCACACATATTATAGCAAATACATATTGTTATGTATAATAACCGACAATAATACATAAGCTCCGCATCGAAGCTAAAAAAGCTGTTTTTTTGTATGACTCGTAATATGTAAAAACACATTTTTGGTTATTTTGTTTATTTTGATGTGAAGAGATAGGCCGAACCTCTGGTTGGTCAAAAACAAGAAGTTGTTACCAAAGAAAAAAGTTTACCAATTTGTATTATGAGCTAAAAAAAAACCGGTAGAATTTTATTTTAGATAACCCACCATTTTTCAAAAATTGTATTGATGATAATGGTCGCAGCCCTTGCCACGATTCATTTGTCGAATAAGTACCCAAAGATATCAAAATCGATTGTTGTTTTTTTACGTATCTCTTCGCAAATATTCTTAATAAATATCTTTGGAATTATATTTATTACAAAGCTCTTAAAATGTCCAGATTTTTCACAAACATAAATACTTAATAATTGTATACATAAAAAAAATAATATTTCTTGGCTAGGTCCAAATTATACAATTATAAATTAAACAGTACACTGGTAAATTATATCAATTTTAGAAATATTCATTTGGTTATTAGATAATTGTAACGGCCAGTCATTAGTAATAGTAATAACAATCTTTATTAACGGGAATGTATTCCAATTTACAATAGTATAATATATACCAGAGCAGTTAAGTATTTATACATAAATTGTAAGTACTTAAAATATTACACTAATACTATAATGTATGAATAAAACACGAAAAACAAAATATAATTTGAAAATTTATCAAAAAACTAATTATAATAGCAATGAAAATTCATTTAGAGTTGAAAGAGAAAAAATCGACATCCTTTCTAGTGTTACCTAGAGTCATTATGACGTTACATGGAGAATTTATTTGGTAATTTCTTGCAGTATTTTTTAAATAAAATAGAGACTTGTCGCGTGATCCACCATGTTTATTTTAAAGTAAATACATTCTGGTAATTCAGCCATTCAGGGCAATCGATTAAGTTGTTTAATAATTTTGATAGGAAATTTAGTACATTTTTTTCAAACACTGTTTTCAGATTCGGTAAGTTAAAAAATCCCTCAAGACCCGCATATGCCGAATGCGGTATTCTTTCGACACAACATTTAAATTAAAGAAACCCAACAAAGTTATTTTGAACTCTAGATAACTTTTGAAGTTGACCTGAAGAGTTAGAGTTAGAGAGCCACAAAAGGGAACCATATTCCAATTGTGAACGAACCAAATAGCAATATAATAATTTTAAAGAGGTTTCATCCTGAAAGTCACTACATGTACGCTTTAATAAGCCTAGTTTTTTTAATGCTTTGTTTTTTTTAATTTCTAGATGGCTACCAAAAGATAATTTTCCATCAAAATGCATACCAAGGTCATTTACAGTATCTGACCTTTGTATTTCCTGATCATTTAAATAATATTTTACTATGATGGGATTTTTTCCTAGGGAAAAGGATAAATTGATACATTTATTTATGTTCATAGATAAATTGTTTTTAATGCACCACTCATGGATATTATTCAAATCAATTTGTCAACATTCTGTATCCTTTAGATTCTTTAGTACCTTGAATATTTTTGCACCGTCTGCGAATAATAATATATTAGAATGAATCATAACTGTTGATAGATCATTTATAAATTGCTCCATTGCTGAACGAATACACTATTTTTTATGTTTGAAAATGCATAAATTAGTTATAGTTGAACGGCCCCCTCGAAATCCGTGTTGTTCATTAGTTAAAATTTGATTACATATCGGTGTGATACAATTATTTAACAATTTTGGGAATTATTGGAATTTTAATAAAAGAATACAGCGGAAAAATTCCCAACCAAAAGCCTTAAATTGTTCAAAAGCCTTATCAATATAACTTTATTAATATTCTAAAAGTCCCCGTCGATCGGACTGGAGCTTTTTTTTACAAGCAGAAAGTTACAAATTTTGGGTTTTGACAATAACTTAAAAAACATTACAAATATTTAAAAAAACATTGAAACAAAAAATATTTATGACATAATTTCCTAAAATAATGCTTTAATATACTTTTTTATTCAAACCAATAGTTTTACGATAAAATCATTTTGAAATTAATTATACTAAATTATTTATTATAATAAATAATAGTTTTGTTTTTATAATACATGTTCATGGTTTTAAAAAAAAAGTTATGTTTTTATAGGCAAAAAATATTAAAGTTACATACTAATGTATGTAAATATATCGGTTTGAAAAAAACAACAGAAATTATAAAATTGCTTACACATTTTATAAAGTCATACTAAATAATTTGATTTAAAGTTCAATACTTGTAAAATTGCATACCATTCAAGTCAACATTTAAAAGAAAAACAATAGTGGCTCATATGCTATTACAATGATTTGTTAAACAGTTTTTTATTTTGATTTATCAAGCTTTCTTCTAAATACAATACATTTTCTTGTGAATTGTAACACACGGACTATGGAGAAGTATAAAGGAGTATGGAGGAGGATTATGGAGGTGAACTAATGGAGATAGTGGATTAGAGATAATAGATAAGCGGTAAGATATTAGAGATACTAGATTGCAGGACATATCCATGTATCTGCATAAAGTGTGGATACTCTTAACTTGTTTTTTAATTGACTTTTTACAAGTAAAAACTCAGTTAAGGGGGTAAAACGTCTACAGGTATATATATTTATAAATTTAAGTAATTTTTTAAAAATTAAAAAAATCGTTCTGACGCGAATCTACGGATATTTTAATTATTTAATTCGGTTTTAATTAAGAAACCGGATATGTATACATTCCGATGGCTTATAAGCTCAACAGCTTTTATGGTATAAACCCCAATTTAAGTTGCATTATGGTTGATTAATAAGACCTTTTATCGATTCAATATAATATATTTTGTAGTTCTTCAACCTTAGTTTAGTAGTCTGTGATTGGTCCATCTGATTTATTAAAAAACATGAATTATTCAAGTTTACTCTCTCCCAGCTTATTTAGTTTATGGTTAAGGGTTTTAAATCAATAATTTCTTTACGATATTCTTTTATTTTGTCAACGTTTATCGCTAAAAAAATTGTGTAAAAAATTAGACCCAGAAAACTTCCAGATAAAAAACGTGTAATACTGGTCTAAGATGTTGCAAATATACAATTGTTGTGCAGAAATATAATAACAATGATAAATCCATATGATATAATCAAAATATTTTAAATGTGGGTGACGGATAAATTGTTTTATTTTTTTAATAAATATAAATCTTTGTTCATCAAGAAAAATATCCTGTCAGGCCAACTCCATTGGTATTGGATTGACTTGAATAAGATTTACATGATATGAACAATATTCTGGGTACGAAAATTCACCCTATGGATTTTAAATTGAAAAGTATGTTGATTTGAAAATGTTTTTTTTCGTTATATTATTGCTTGCTTTGTTTAAAATGTGTAAACCGTTTATATGGTTGCTGTAGTATGTGGTGTTTTTGTGCTCTTAAACAATGATAAATAATATTGTGTGTGTTTTATATATTATAATACTTCAAGGTCTTTAGTAAAAATCTAGGTACATAGACCGCATTGTTATGTTTTTTTAATGTGTGTACGAATATTACGAATATTATGTTATTTCATATCGATACAAAGTTATATGGTAAATAAGACACCAAAAAAAAAAAATATATTTATTACCAATTGTGCTTACACGCAGTTGCGTTTAATTTAATACTAACGATTTTCATAAAACGAAAATCCAGAGTACTAAATAATAACACTCAATATATTATCAAATGGATATCCCAGATTTGCGCCTCTTGTTGCAATAAACGAATTTTGAAACCATCGATTATTCCAATCCTGTTTTCACTTCTATTGGAAAAAGGGATAAGTTAAGAAATAAATATCATTAAAATGTGAACAGCTCCTTATTAGAGACCTAATTTTGTGACGACGCTTTATTTTTTATTTTAAAAAACTCAGCTATTAAGTGTTAATTTAATAGGTGTGTAATATCTTAGAGTTTGATAATTGATTATAATAAAATCTAAAATCGTTTTTTTTTTATGAGAAAATGAAATAATTTAACGTATTTTTTTTTACAATTTCATTTGATAAATCAGCTGATTTTTTTGTTATAATAACTGGTGTCGATTATGTGCCAAAGCAAAGACATACAATTAATGTCAATAACTGTTTCAAGATTCAGTTATTTCAAACTTACTATAAAAGTTATAAAAGTTACCTTTTTTAAAAAAAAAAATGGTAAAACAGGTTTTCAATATTTAGGTGATGTCTGTTTTTTTTGACGTTTTAGACCAAAAAGCCCGACAAAATTTCGACTATTTAGAATAGTTTGATTTTAATTCTGTAAAGATATAAGAGTTTTTTGGAACTTACTGGGTTATGCAGGAAACAGGTTTTTAATTGTTAGTTTTTTTTGTGTAAAAAAAATTGGGTTAAATACTGAAAAAAAATTGCAAATTTATTTAATTACAAGAAACTGTAATGTTTAAATAAAAATCGGTTTATCCTATAAAACATAGTAAAATAGTCAAAGAATTCTTATGTCTTTACAGGATAGAAATTGTATATTACAAATAACAAATTAGCTGATACATTTATCGACATGGTCAAAATGTATTAAAACCTTTTTTTTTTCTTAAATATATTGCTTATACGAATATTTTATGCCCTACTCTTTAAAACCAAACCCTTTGGAATCCCCTTAAAAGAAGGACTGTTAACATTGTGAGCATAACCAATGCTAACACAACTGTGTCGGGCATAATCAATTACTTTATGATTAAAAAACGAAGTCGATTACAACTATGTAATCATGATTACATAGTTTGATTATTAAAATGATCATTAGTCATTTTGTAAAATTAATCAGTAATCATGATTACAATTGTAATCATGAAAACCCTGAAATCATGGTTTAACCTAACCTCCTTGGGATTTCTCGAAAATAGATTATATATATATATATGATGATTTGACTTTTGTAATATCTCTAGAAAAACAATATTTTTTAACTCTGCTTTTTCTAAATATTTCGTTAGCCAACAAGTAGTTTTTTTTTGGAATATAAAAAATCTAAAACCATTACTGTTAATTTTTGAATTTATATAATAAATTGTTTTACTTGAAAAAACATTTTAAGTTTTAATAACGTTCATTAAACGACAAAAAAAAGTTTAACTGATACTCAACTCAACAAGGAATATTTTTTTTGGGGGGGGCTACATTTTAGTCAAGGGGCTAAGCCCCCCAGCCCCTCCCCCTAATTACGCCACTGAGTCTAAGGTGGTTAAACAAATATAACCATTAATCATTTCGTGATTAAAATTGAGTGATTGATGTAATCATGATTACAATTATTACAGTAGTATGTTTTGGCCGTATCGAATCCTGTTATCACGATCCTGTTATCACAATCCTGTTATCACAATCCTGTTATCACGATCCTGTTATCACGATCTTGTTATCACGATCCTGTTATCATGAACCTGTGGCATTATCATTAAAAAAACCAGATGTTTTTCAAAGTCATACCTGATCATCAACGACGCGCACACCCGCCTTACGCTGACCGAAGAAAATTTGTTAACGTTGGAGTGGAATCGCGAATCAATCGTACGGGCACTTGATGATAACGCGAAAATATGTACAGCCCTGACGGAGCAATACGGCACGATGAAGAATGCGATGACGGTGGAGGTGATAAATCGATACGCAACAATGTCGGTCGATGAGGTGTACACCGCAATGATGAATCATCCTGTACACGGATTACCGCCGCGAGAACCAAGTTATTACAAAGAAATCGCGGTCATAGAGTACAAACGGCTGTGCGACGAAATATGGGGAGAAAATGTTAATACGATGATGATGCCTAACTCACAATGGAATTTAGCAGAGTTACTTGACGGTTACACAGATAAGTAAGTAAAATAAAAAAAAAAAAACCTATTGATTATATTTTAGTACATAGTAATTATAACAGGAACGACGTGGTGGAGGAGGAGGAGAAGACGAGTACTACACCAGTAATCAAGTCAGACGGTGTGAGCATTGCTTCACCACCACGACCACCACCACCACCGTGTGATAGTGTGGATGACCTGACGGTCGAAACCTGATAAGGTTATTTCCCGTTAGACCGCGTACAATGATAACACAAAGAAAATGAAGGGACGAAATAACCACACACACCATATATAAACGAACACGCTAAACCATTTAATCACATTCTCACATACAACCAAATTAAAATGCACTACAGATATTCACCACCATCGCCACCAAATTCGCCGCCACCGTTTAGTACCAATTGGGTGCATAACGTCGACTATGATGATGACGACAACGGGTCGCCAGTGATACTACCGATGAGCGTAAGCCGATTTTATATTAAGGGAATAATTATATATATATAAGAAGCGTATAGTAAAAAAAAAATGTGTAACAGGAGGTAGACGCTGCAGCAGCGGAAGCGGTGAGGCGAATACAGCTGCGAATAGAGAGGGGGTTCTCGTTAACCGACGTAGTGGGTAAGTGCATCAACCTTGGTGTGTGTGTGTGTGTGAGTGTATAAAACTAATTTGACCAATTACATTATCATCAGATCTAACGATGTCTTCGGAGGAGAAGGAGTGCAGTTCGTCATTCACGTCGAGTGTGATGGAACTACCCGTCAGCGACGCGGAGAGCACAGACGAAGAGACTGAAAGTAGTAGTAGTGCCGACGACGACGACGACGACACTGACTACGACGACGACGACGATGACGATCATGAGGGAGAAGAAGAAGAAGAAGAAAATGACGACGCTAGCAGCAGCAGCACTAAACGGCGGGCGGACGGCCCTGTGCTTCGAGGGCACATAAATAAAAAAAATAAAAAAATGTAACAACGAATTCTGTTTTTTTATATGATTAATAATATGTGTATGTTTGTTATACTATATATCATCTTGACGAACGATAAAAATAAATGAATATGTGTAATGTACCTAAAAAAACTGTGTATTCATTTTGTATGTTACCCGTCCAATCAATGGTTAAAAGAAAAAGGTTGATAACTGAGAGCGAAGAAAGGAAAGGAAAGGAAAGGGGAAAAAAAATTTTTTTTAGCGCAATGATTATTTATTTTTAAAAACATTTACAATCATAAAGGAATATTAAATTTAAAAACATATATACATAAAAAAACAGGTATTGTTATATCAATTGGTATTACAAAATTTTGTGCACTTCGCTAGTCAAAGCGTTATATTCAAAAATTTTATCGTGTACGATTAAACAATAAGCAGCGGTGTTGTCAGCCACGTTGCTAGCCATTTCAAAATCTATACGTAAGTCAATCGGCGTGTTCTTAACAAAATCATTCTGTTTCGAACAATCTACAACGACGATGGGGGATGTCGACTTAAACTCTGCTGCGGTGAACAACGGTTCTCCGACCGGAACGCCGTAATACGATTCTTGAAAACTCGCATACATGTTGTACAAAAACGAAAATTTATCACCGGCATAATCGATTTTTAACGTATCGTACGGGTACGATTCAGAGTTGAGATATACTTTCAACGTGGTCAACCAGCATCCGTCGAACTGACTGGTGTTCGTCGCGAGTTTATTTTTCCGATCGGTCTACAAGGCTACTATCACGTATCGCGGCTTTTCCGTGTGCGTGCTCGTCTTAACCGCCCAGGAATGTTTGTTCGACCGGGGGAGCGACGGATAAGAGAATAGCTCCCAGCTACGGAAAGCGATGGATAACGGTTTTTTCGCGTCCAACGCTTTGAGCAAATGCAATCTAACAGAATCGTTTACATTGACGTGCGGCACTCTCCACGTAACGTGATCCAACACAACGCTTGCGGCGGCGCTCGTTTGAAGAGCATCACTGTCGGTGCTCGCACGGTGCAAAACGAGTTCTTGTCGCGCGTTAATTATGAGTTTTCTGTGATCTTCACAAAATCCCAATATCAACCTGAGCGGTATAACGACATCAAACTTTTTTGTTGTGTTCGCCGACCAACCAGCGTTCGCGTACTGACCGTGTACCGTCTTCTGCATCGTTACGTACCCCTTGAGCGTGCTAGCAACGCCGGGTTGTCTCACCCGATCGATTTCGACTGAATTCAGCTCATAGCGAATCTCGTCGAACAAAAACATCAATCCGTTGGTGACGATGGTCACGTCGGATGTGTCAGTGGCCGGGGTGACGACAACGGATCCCTGCAGACATAGCAGTGATTCGCTAGGGAGTGTGTAGAGGTCCTGGTGTTGAATCGCGATGCGGATCTCTGTTGCTGGAGAACGGTTGATAAGTGTGAAACTCGTATTTAGTGATGCGATCGTCGAATTCGACTCGCCGAGTGATGTCCAAAACGTCGACGTCCATTGACGGTGGTTTGATTCGCGAGTTTGTAGCCGAGCGCCGATAACGTTTGCAAGCTCTGCCGTGTTAACCGGGATCGTGCCGACGGCTGAATGTACCGAACCGGACGCGTGCGGACGCTTTTAAACACCAACCCCATCGCGCACGTGTAAACGTACTGGGATTGGTTCACCGCGGAAGTCGACCAGCTTCGAGTTCTGATCGGTAATCGTGACCCGCACGTGGTCGAGACGATCCGTCGCTATTGGATAATAAATCAGATTACGCGGTGATTCTGCGATCTGAAACCCGGGCGGGACGGATGGGAAAAAGTCATAGATCGCGCGACTACGAACGCCGTTGACGAATGCGCCTGCCGTGACGTTGCATGTGATTCTTATACACGTAAGCGGATCGATGGTGATCAGACGACCGGATCGGTGCAAAGTGTTCGCCGGCAGCTCGACCCGCTCAAACCCCAATAGAGGGCCGACGCTGTTGGCGGCCGCGAAGCTGATGTCGCGATTACACAGGAGTTCCGATTCAAACGTGTTGACGTTGGGATGAAGCGCGAACCGGTATTCGGGATTTAGGTTTTCGACTAGTGACTTGAGCACGCGAGCCAAGGCGGACACCTCGTACGACCCGATGGGTACCACGACGTCGTCATAGGCATCGACTGGTAACGGCGACGGCGCGTCCGGTTTGATCTGCATTGAACCGGTACCGGCGGCGACAGTGTCATCGTACATATCGATGTTGGCACCGCGTTTTTGAACACCTGGCAACCGCCGCACGCGCAAAGTGTTGTTAGACGCGTCGACGTTGGGCCGGGAATTGCACACTATGACGTCGAGCAACGCGATCTCCGTGCCGGTCCGCAACGGGATAGGGGGAAAAAACGTGCTGACCAGCTCGCTTGCGGTACCTTGAAAGGTTAACGTGAATGAGCGGTGCGCGGACGACATTGAGTGTACAGAAACTTGAGACATAGCTGACCGCAAACGGATGTTGCGAATCGTTGCACACGGTCGTAGTTATATTGGACGAGACAACCGCTGAAATAACGCTGAAGTTCTAGCGGCGGCGGGAGGTTACCGAACGGATCGAAAAACAAGACGTTATCGTTGCGCTTGTGGTAACAGCACCAGTGTGTACCACTTCCGGTAGAGACGTCAAGATTAACGACGCCGCACTCAAACCGCAAGGGCGCAGCCGGTAACGTGTCGCGCATAAACACACCGCGGAAATGAGATATGCCCAACTTTGTCGCGTAATTTATAATATCCACGTCGCTCAACGCCCGCGATCTGGGCAGCGTGGTTATCAGTTTTTTGGCTGGTACGATTTGAGGTAGAATCCGGATCCGTTTCGCTTGCGGTGCAACAAATAGCTACTTCCGATTTTCACCGGGGCTTTCGCGTTTTTGTTATTGCGGATGTCGTTAACCGCACGCACGATTCCCGAAGCACCGCCGAGCAGTGAGCCGATCGCTGACAGGGCTGAGAGAAAAGGCACAAGCGTGAACGCGCCGCCGATTTTTGGTACGGCCAACGTGCGCGGTCGGAGTACCGGTTTTCCTCTGGCTTTCCGACGTACCTGGTTGACGGCGGATAACGCCTTCCGCGCTGCCGCAGCGACCGTTAACGGTTTCGCTTTGCGCATCGCAGCCCGAGTGGCAGCTACGAGACTGCCGAAGTGCAGCCCGCCTCCGGTTTTCGGTGCAGACCGCCGTCCCTTCCGTTTACGTCGGTTGACACGAGGCATTACAGTAGTGAGCTTATAACCGCAGTGACGATAACCCGACCGATCTTGTTCGCTGACAACCTTCGACGACGACGCACCGTTTACGTTTGGACACGGCATTGGTCTGCGACACCGCCTTTATAATGTTTTTCGAACCGCAAGAACACAAATTAACCGTTCTGCGGCTCGACGACGACCCAGCCGCTGCTGACGGCCACCACCGCCGTCACGGTCCCCTCCTACCCTCCTCAATCAGATGTATTATCGCGGGGCCCAGTAACGTCGGCAAGACGACGGTGATGGTAAACCTTTTGACAGACGAAAACGGGCTGCGCTTCGAACACATGTACCTGTACACGAAGACACCTGATCAGCCAAAATATATAATGTTAAAGAAGGTGATGGAGGGCGTTGACGGCGCGCAAATGCACGTGTACACCGATGGGGATCATGTGCCTCCACCCGAACAAGTACAGACTAATTCGGTGTTTGTTTTTGACGATGTCGCATTTGAAAAACAAAGAAACATCGCCGAATACTTTTGCCGCGGACGGCACAACGGGATCGATAGCTTTTACCTGACGCAAACGTATGTCAAAGCGCCGAAGTACGGGATCCGGGACAACGCGTCGATGATAGTTTTGTACAAACAGGACGAGACTAACGTTCGGCACGTTTACCAGGAACACTGTCAATCCGATATGACGTTCGCTGACTTTAAAGCCATGTGCTCGCAGTGTTGGAACACCGATCGGTACTCGTTTTTAACAATTGTCAAGGACTTCGATCTAAACGACGGACGTTATCGAATGGGTTTCGACGTGTATATAAAAAGGCGCGACGGCATCGTACCCGTTCAGTAAAATATAACCATGGAATCGCCGGCTACGACGGAAGCAATTATACGTGCTAAGAAAAGTATAAAACGCAAACTAGACGAGCTGCGGCGCGGATTGGCTGTGGCGACCGAATACGTGCGAACCCACGCGGCGCCGATCGTTGAACCGTTGACAAAATTATCAGCCGAGTTGTCGGCGCAGCGGACGCAAGCGCGTGGCGCCCGGAGAGATGAGTCTAAAGGAGAAGAAGAAGAAGAAGAAGAAGAAAAAGCAGAAGAATTCCGTATTACCGAAAGCAATCCGTCGTACGGCATTCATCTACAACCAGACGGAACATGGGTGATGGGTGATAAAGCAGTACGGTTCACCAAGAACCGTATAAAAGTGGGCACGTTAGCCGAAATTAGCGTTAGTCCCTTCACGAAAGGACTCCAAGAATTGGTGTGCAGCAATTGGTACCCCGCATGCAAGCTCTTATATCTCATTATAAAATCGTATTTACAAGATAGAACATTCATTGTCAGACAAGGTTGTGCTTATTCATCTTACTGCACAATTGAGGCCGGGGTCCCTCAAGGTAGTGATCTTTCTCCCGACCTTTATAACATATTTACTGCTGATATGCCGCAAAGTTGTAACACATTACTAGCTACTTTTGCTGACGATACAGCTATTCTAAGTCGTCACAAAAATATAAACGATGCGGCTCACCATCTCCAATCACACACTAACGCTTGTGAGAAATGGTTTAGGAATTGGAAAATCAAAATCAATGTAAACAAGTCCAGTCAAGTCACCTTCGCCCTCCGTCCGGAAATAAATCCCGCTATAATACTTAACAATACAATTATCGCTACTCAAAATGAAACAAAATATCTTGGTCTAACTCTTGACAAACGTCTAACCTGGGGACCACACCTCAAAGAAAAAAGGAAAAAATCAAATATCAGACTACATTTTTTGCGCCCCCTGCTAAAGTCTAATCTGTCACTCAAGACTAAACTGCTTATATACAAGTCAATAATTCGTCCAATATGGTCTTATGGAATACAAATATGGGGACCAGCTAAAACGTCAACTATAAGACCAATACAGGCGTTCCAAAATATTACACTGCGAATGATTACAAATGCTCCTTGGTATATAACAAACAATAACTTACATTAAGGCCTAAAAATAGTCACTGTTAACGAACTAGCCAAAATACATTACTTTCGATTCCACTCAAAACTAAATTCAAACTAAAACCCCCTAATAAAACGCATGCACACGGCCAATATCCCTGACGACCCTCCACGCAGACTAAAACGTAACTGGAGTAGAGACTTACTAACATAAAATAGACAACTTATAACCTAACCCAACTTACTATAGAGGTGTTACCAATGGGTAGCTTCCTTTTCAAGATATACATGCCCTGTTATAATTTAGATTAAAAAAAAACTTATTGTACATACATATTTGTATAGATTGTTTTTGTAAAATAAAAAAAAAAATTTTAAAAAATATATTTATATTATTTTAGCATGGGTACATAATATTGTGATTTTTCTTTTAGCGCGAAAAACATATTACATTTCTAATTATTACATTGTCTCGATCAAGACAAATAACTTTTACACCCGAAAATGTAAATAATTGTATCGTATATCTTCTCTCTTTTAAGTAACATTACCGTCAATGGGGGGGGTTTTATGTAAATGTGTAGAAATACAATAACAGAGTGTTATCAAATTATTCTAATACGATGTAACGTACTAAGCCATTGCCACCTTCTTCTCCGCCGCTTTGCATCGAATTATCTGGAAATTGTTGTTTATTAAGTATGCAAAAATTGAATAGCGACGATTAAACCTGTGTGTGTGTGGATAGTAAGAAACCGGCAGAACACTGACATACTAAGTGAATCTTTAAGATGATTACAAGTGTATTTTATACAGCAAGCTATATTATTGCTCTGAAACGCCATATCGTTTTTTTTCAATTTCCATTTGCGCTTCAAACGAATATCAACGAATATATTGGCTAATATTGGTTTATTATTTGGCTCGTTGTTGCCGCCAGTGTCTTTGCTTATAGGGTTCACAATAAGAAACTCCCAAACGGTTGGTTAGGTTATCCGTGTTCGACTTTTCCCTGTGCTGTAAACGCCTATAGTTTCACAAAAGCTGCTCCGGGACCGCGGACGAGGGTATGTGTCGGAAGTGAAAACGATTCGGAGAAGGGAAATTTGTTTGCCGGTTGTTTTCGGGTAAACGATTTTTTTTTTTTTGCGGTTCCAATACATCATGCTGTACCGCCCAAGGTAAGCTCTTTATCCGTACTACAGTGTATAATCTCGGCCGTAATATGTAGAATATGCAACCCAGAAGCCGGAGGGAAATTCATTTGCTTTTGACGTGCACAACCCACCAGGTATGTGACGGGTAAACACATGTTTACACGCTTTGTGTTGTCGTTCGAATAACGTTTGATGGTAGACAAAGTACTTGGAAAAATGTCAAATAAAAACCTGAGATGCAGAAACTTCAAAGGAGTTGGACACGATTTGGCATAGAATAATGGCTATTAAAGTAAAATCTTTAATACCGCTTAATGACCAAAACAAAGGGGTTGAGCGTTCACGTTGAAGTACTACTGTAAACACGAGTTTAAAGGGTACCCGTGTTTGGTACAAAATGTAGTGCATAATTAAAGATTAGTAAACACGAGCAAACACGTTTTCAGTCTTAGTTAATCGTTTCACCGATTAAGACCGCCACCAAAGGGATATGGTCGAGGGATAAGACATTATAATTTCTTCTACACGAGTGGCTGTGATAGACATTTGTGACATTTGTCTTGACAAATGTCCATAATATTGTTTTCACGGTAGTTTTTGACTTTTTATTATGTGCGTTAACAAAATAAATAAAAAACCCTAACAAAAACCTTCTCATAACACTGGCTTCCACAGCTTTTGCGGACGCTCTATCATCACTCGTCTTGTGATTTATATAGTTTCAAGTTTTAAGTTTGTGCCATATACATCTGTGCAAGCATTTTTTCTAAGTGTGGGAGGACACACTGTTGGCAATGGGTGCACAGAAAAATAAAACGACTCGGTTTGTTGACCCGAACCCGAGAAATGTTTTTAATAATTTCCACATCACAGTATTTCTCATTTGATTAAAACGTCCGACAGAGGAAGTTTTAATGGCTGTTAAACCCCAATGATTGATTCCTCGAGCGTTCTGTCCAATAGCCTTAGGATAGTTTTGAAGAAACCGTCGATGTGGCATTGTGTGCGTCGGATATTTGAAAAGGATATTTCGCTTATTGGAAAGGCATTGTTCGTTTCTGCAAAAGATTTACTTTTGAACTTATTGAACTATACGCTGTTCACAACTATACATGCACACACGAGCAAACATCTTTTCGCTTCTGGGCTAGTTTGCGGGAATGGAACTTTTACAATATAGGTATGATGAAGGTTAATACCGAATAGCATTGTACTTAAACGTTTATTCACGTTGAAAAATATAGAATTCGTAGATATATATGTACACATATATCTAAGTTAAAATCCCTCATAAGGATATTATGGCTGTTTTCGATTCGTTGTATTGTAAAAATTTCAACAAACAGAACATTTCCGCAAAAGAACGGCGACAATCACATTTTTTTAACATACATATATATGTTTTCACTATCAGCTGCTAATAATAAAAAGAAAATTAATTATTGAGGAGAAATAATCTAAAAACATAGGCAGTTTGAAAATGTTAGATATACTGTAATGTACAGCGCACAGTCTGGTTTTACAAATATGTTTTTTTTTATAACAATTTATGACTCATAATAAAAAAAAAACCGAAAATCGACAAAATAACAAATGGCAAACATTTAAAATGCGCAAAAAGATGTATTGGAAAATTGATGATTTTATGTCATAATATAAACTTTGATACTTACACAAAGGTTGTTTAGAATCAATAGATATGTGGTACAGCATAACACATGTTTGCATTAAATTCAAAGTCGACCATTATTTCCACCAACCATACCGTTAAGTTCAAAGAGTGATTATTTGTTGTTTAGTCAGTATAAGAACATTTTCTATAGTTTTACTATTTTTTTTATTTTTTTTATGCAGACCAAGTTGCTTGTTTTAAATGAACGTTCCGATTTGCTTGCACAATAGTACCATATTGTTACAAATATTATAGTAAATACAAATTTTGTATGAAAACATTTTTACCAACACATATTTGTATTTTAGTTAGCATAATAAAATAGTTCAAACATTAGAATAGGCTCCTAGACAAACGGCAAAACCAAATACCTTAAAAAAAAAATACACTTGTTTTCGACAATAACAAGTTCAGTTAAGAAACTTGTTGAACAGCTGTGGCCTAGATGTATATTTTTAATAAAATAATAATAACGTATAAAAAACGACTGAATATTTTACTTGTAAACTAAGCGATAAGCTTATATAAAAAAACAAAATGTGTTTTTATGATTCACACCTAGGATATAAATAAACCGGTACATAGCATACATGGTATATTGTATATAGCATACAGGTGCTTATAATCCATAGTAAACTACAACAATTGTTTACTAATTTTAAGGTACTATACTTATAAAAAAATATCATGTTGCAGACAACTTTTATACGTTTTTTATTATTGTAAAAAATATTATAAGTAGTACAATTTTGTAATTCAATAAGTTATTTTCGTTTGTACAATATTGCCAAAACAAGTTTGCAAATCGTTTCGATACTAATAAAACGTTATTGGTTTACCCACTAAAAAAACGAAAGTAGATTTCCAAAAAAAAAAAAAAACTTAGTTAGGGGTTATTGAAATGGTTACCACGTGTGTGATTACCTTAAGACTAGTCGAAAATAACTGCTTTCTATCTCTAATTTAAATAGGTCATGATGGTTTTGTCGATGCTGCTTTTTGTCTCAAGGGGTTGAGGGGGATTAAAAAGATTTAATAGGTTTGGACTTCCGGGAAACACTTGTAGATCTCAAGCAACGTCTAAAGATTATTAAATTGATTTAAATATTTAACGAGTAAATGTCATTTTTAAACGATATGTTAATTTGCTGGTATATTACTTTTTTTTAAAATTATTTCATCAACAATATCGGGTGAAGAGTAATATTTTTGATTGCATTTTTAAACTGGACACATTTAGGTCAATAGTAGACACGAATAGTATGCAGATTGTTCCTTGAACGAACTTTTAATCGCCAAAAACGCATATTTTAATCAAAGATCGTTTTCGTTGGCGAACGTAAAAAAAGACAAACGAGACATTTTAATGAGCATTGTAGTTTTCCGTCATTTCTTGTGTTGCCTTTGGCGCAATTACAAGACCGTCTACTTTTAATTACATTCCGTTTGTTCTCAACCAGTTATTAGCATGACAAAAATGTTCTGTCGTTTTGCTGTCCTTATGATTATATATACTATACTTGGTACCTAATTAAGTGGAATGTTGCAAATTGAGCTCTCTGTTTTAGACCTAATTGAGTTTGAAACCGTTTGCAAGACAGTTTAGTACATCTTACTGTATTATTTGTAAACTTCAAAAATATGCAGTTTTGGATTTCCTTTGCACGATACCGACTATAGGTCGGTTTGTTTTAAACGACATCTGTACAGAAATAACAATAATATAATTTATAATCTACGCAGTTTTTTTTTTATGCGTTTTCAGTCGTTGACAAAAGTAATTTAGTCAAACATGCCCGAATAAATACATACATTAACATAACATTAAACAGCTGCAATGGTCATTAGATTTTTTTTTAACGGCTGGAAAAAGCCAACTCGACCATAGCTAAGCGAAACCGTTAAGGGTACAACCGTAGTATCAAGTTAACCGTGTCTATTGTATATATTACCCGAAAGTTTAAAAAAACCCAAAATTCTCATATTTGGGTGTGTAGATCATTCCAAGAGAGAGAGAGAAATTCTTTTCATTCGACTGGTTTGGCTGACAGCCCTTCGATGGTATGACCACATTAGGCAAACATTTAATGTATTATTTGGACCCATTGTAAATAAACCATCGTTTCATCAAAAAATCAATGTAGATGTGTATCATGGACAGAAAATATTGTATTATATGTATAGCAAGAGTTATGAAAAAAAATATCCTAGCTGGCCAACCACATTGGTGTATTGGATTGACTTAGATAGCTCATAATTAAGTGTTTTAATGTGTATTATTATTAGTCATATCTCTTATATCGATACGAATTTAAGGTAAATAAGACGCAAAAGTAAAACTACCGAGTGTTGTTTACATACTTTACCGTTTACTTTAATATACTGACGCATTTCATGTGGCCTAAATTCAGAGTAAAAAATAAAACCTAATACATTAACAAACGGAAACCCAAATTTGGGCCTCTGGTTAAAGAGTTCTGTACACGTTAAAAAAATATTCGTTCTACTAGTTAAAATTTTAACAGATACAAAAAAAAAAATAGGACCTATGTCGTTATATACAACCTACATGTTATAAGTTGATTATAAAATATCAATTAACAAAAAAAAAAAAATCTTCTCTTTAGTTATACGGCAGTAAAGTATAACTTTACCTACCTAACTGAAGATAAAATATGATATTTAGACTTAATCTGAAATATTTAACTCAAATATAATTACTTTTCATAGGTAAAAACCAAACAATATTACTTCATTTTTATTCCAAGTAAAGAGCAAAATATACATTAATATTTGTATAGATATTGATATAATACACACAAGTCGAATAAAATACATTAGTTTAGTATTGTACAGGTCATAGATTGCCGGTTAAGTATAATAATTAAAATTGTTTATTAATTGACAATTTCTATAATAATTATTACATTATTATAGCTAACTTGTATCAACGATAGGAAAACAATAATTTATCGTATTTATTTCATCTTATTTATTTCTGGGAATGACACTTTCTTCTTAACAGTTCTTTTTATAAAACATTATAATATATTAATGTCAGGTTTTAATTATTTATTTTGTATGCATTTGTTCATTGTTAAGAATGCAATAATTACACTTAACAGTGAACTTTTACACAAATAGGAAAAGTCAACTCCTTCATTCTTAAAACCGGGAAAACCCGAAAACCAAGTTGACCGGTTTTTAACCGACAACTTTGATTTGCTATAACTTAGCCGATTCAAATCGACATTTTTAAAGAACAGCGTTTAGGCTTGCCTCACATGCCCTCAAACCCAAATGTCGATAACCAACAAGTGCTTTTTTTTTTTAAATAATTAATGCACATTTTTAGAGTTTAATGTGAATTTTGAAGGCTACTGTTGAAATTTAACCTGATTTTCTGGTGTTGTTGAGTTGTTTTTTTACTGTGAAAAAATCTGCGGTATGCCTACATTTGGAATACTTTAAAGAACACCATATCGGTTAGGTTGTAATCGGTTGTACGAATAAACAAATGCGCAAAAACATGAAAATAGACTCGATGACTCTTTTTTACCTAACCTAATCTCGAGGTTGGTGTCTATAATATTTTTTACCCCTCCTAACAAATTTTAGTTTTGTGCCACTGATCCGAATTTTATGATTTATCGTCAAAATAAGAAAATAGATTTGATTTTTAAGAATTACTTTAAAAGTTAAATGGCAATTGGATGTTTTATTTTATTTAAAAAAACATCAAACGACCAAAAAATCTCTCATTTTTTTTTCGCGTTGATTTCTATTTTTTATGTTCAAATTTAACATATTTTCACATTTTATAAACATTCAGTTATTTCCCTATAGGCTATTATATTTCGATATTGTCTTTTTGTGGAATAGCTTTGACTAATCAATGTTGTAAAATTAGATTAATTTTATGTTTGTGAACACTTCAAACTCGCGTTGTATACAATAATTAGTGAACTAGTATACTTATTTTGTTATAAGAAATCGTTAAGTTCTAATCTAAGTTTATTTGTTCCTAGTCTTACAATGACCATCATAAATTTGTTTAATAACATATATTTTGTGCTTCATAGGCTAGAGTGTTCTCAATCTAAATTCAAGAAGGTGTTGTTAAATCCTGACAGGACACACTGCGGTGAAAAAACAAAGAGCAAATAAAGTTACAAAGAAGAGGGGTAATAGAAATAGAAAGTAAGCAAGAAATCAAGGTATATGGACCGAAGTCTTTTTATAATGAAATAACCCCAAAAGTGCCTTTAACGCTAATAAATGTGTATATTGAAGAAATAAAATAAAATAAATAAACATAGAAATGTAATTAAATTATTACACAAACTAGTATAATTTTTTAAAATAAAATAAAATATTTCTGACAAATGTCACAAATATGAAAAATTATCAAATTTGACATAAAGTCATTTTTGAAAAATCAGTGACTTATGTTGTTTTTGAAATGACTGATTCAATTTGAAATTCAATTCGAGGATATTATCTTACATACTATATTACATATCGTAATACATTTTTATAATGAAATAACCTAAAATTAGACTTTAATACGAAAAATTGTGGACTTTGAATACTATTATGGATTTTCAAGAACTTGAAATTCGACCTAACTTTTATATTTTTTTATAGGAGTTTTTAAGTTTTTTTTTTACTGTATAAAAATCTACGGCATGCCCATTTGGAATACTTTAAACAATACCTTATCGGTTGTACGAATAAACAAATGCACAAAAACATATTTTTCGACGATTTTATCGATACAGGGTATCCCGTCAGTATATTTTAATAACTCAAATATCATGCTATCATATAGATTCTAATTAGTTGGTTTCTTTTATTCGTCTCTTGTAGGCCTAGAAGCTCAATTTAAGACAATGAACAGTTGATAGGAAAATAAATTGGCTTTTCTTTAAAACTGTAAAAGCCAGTTTTTGGATTTTGAACTTCAATGAAAATAATCCGAATCAGTGGTGCCGAACCTTCTTCTCGGGGAGGGTGGGTGGCCATTGGGTCATGAAAACAGACTCAACGATGATTAAGAACTCAACCTTGAGGTGGTTGCCCATAATATTATTTTTCCCCTCCAATTAAATATTAGTTTGGCGCCACTTATCAAGATTTTATGATATACGGCGAAAATAATAAAATCGTTTTAACTTTTAAGAATTACTTGGATGTTAAACGGCAACTGGATTTATTATTTTTTAAAAACCTCTAAACTGTTGAGTTATTATCCAGTTATTTCCCTATTATACCGACTATTATATTTTGTTATTGTCTTTGTATGGAGCAGCTTTGACTAATCAATGTTGTAGAATTAGATGCGTTTAGTTTTTGTGAACACTTCATACTCGCGTTGTACATAGTATACAATTAATAACTAGTATAATTATTTTGTTATCGAAATACATTAAAGTCTATTTTAAGTTAATTTGTTCCTTGTCTTACAATGACCATCATAAATTTGCTTGATAAAAAATATTTTGTGCATTTCAGGCTAGATTGTTCTCAATCATGTTAAATCATGCCGGGACACCCTGTATCGATAATAGCGACATGAGCTTAGAAAAACATGTTGTTGTACATTGGTTTCTTCGCACAAACCGTAAATTACTATTTGAACTAGTGCTAAAAAACTTAGGCTTTTATCGGTGTTGCTGAGTTGTTTTTTTACTGTATAAAACAACACCTATCGATTGTTCGAATAACAAATGCACAAAAACATATTTTTCGACGCTAAAATCGATACAGGGTATTCTGTATATTATAATATTATAATATCAGTATATTTTAATGGCTTAAATACCATATTTTCATATATGTTCTAATTAGTTGATTTTTCTTATTTGTCTTTTATGAGGCCTAGAAGCTCAGTTCGAGACTATGAACAACTAATAGGAAATAACTTAGGCTTTTCTTTAATCCGGTAAAACCGAGTTTTAGTTACATTTCGAACTTCAATAAAAATAATCTAGGTTAGTGCTGCCAAACCTGCTCTTCAGGGTGGGGAGGGGTGACTGCCTTTCTGTTATAGAGTGGCGGTGGGAGGGTGGGTGGCCGGTGGGTCCTGAAAATAGACTCGACGATTATTTTTTTACCTCGAAGTGGGTGTCCATAATATTTTTTCGCCCTTCCTATTATGTTTTAGTTGGGCGCCTCTGATCCAAATTTTATGATATACCATGCAAATAATAAAATTGTATATAGCATTAGTAAAATTTAAGTATTACTTCGGAAGTTAAACGGCATCTGGGTTTATTATTTTATTTTTTAAAAATAAAAGGATCAAAAAACCCTTCATCTTTTTTTTTATTAGTATTTTAATACATACAACGTGACTTCTATTTAAAATGTCTTTATTTAACATATTTTAACATTTTACAAACATTCAGCTATTTCCCTATAGGCTATTATATTTTGTTATTGTCTTTTTGTGGAATAGCTTTGACTAGTCAATGTTGTAAAACTAGATTCATTTTATTTTTGTGAACATTTCATACTCGCGTTGCACACAATAATTAGTGAACTAGTATACTTATTTTGTTATAAGAAAACATGAAGTTCTAATCTATGTTTATAAGTTCCTAGTCTTATAACGACCATCATAAATTTGTTTAATAAAATATATTTTGTTAATCGTAGGCTAGAGTGTTCTCAATCTAAATTCAAGAAGGTTAATACCGAAACGTTCATTCTATATATTTTAGATCTCTGGTAGAAATTCGTGCTGTACCTAGAATAACGCGAAAGTTTATTGTAAACTGTGTGGACAAATTCAAGGTCACAATTCAAGAGAGAATCGATAAAATAACTACGAGTATGATAATCGACGATTGTAGATCTTATATGAAACTTGGTCATTTATTGTTACGGAATGCATTTAATGATCTAAGTGTTTTAAAAGAACTATTGAAAAACATTGCAGAAGTTGATGAAGTGGAAATAGACCGTACATATGATTTAATGAATCGTACCTGCGACAGAAATCATGACCTCGAATCTTTTGAGGCACAGATCAATGAAGTAGTTGAATGTCACCGTATGTATATGAACATTATGAAATATGCTTTGTTGTACAACTTGTGGATCTACGTAAATGAAATTACTGCTCGCTTATCATCTAAAAACTCACATAAACCACCGTTATACAAAGCTTTTATGAACCGGGTTTTCGACGAAAAATCGAGGACGGAAATGTCTGTCGGCAGTGAGATAGAGGAGTACCACAGACTGATATTTAACTATTTTAATAAAATTGTACGGATTTTAAACTTAAAGGAAGATAAACAGTTAAAATTTATTGCTGAAATGTTCCAATCGTCATCATCTGCTCACACGTTAACTGATTTAGAAAAAGTCAAAGAAGTTGAAGAAAATATTTTGGCCCAACTGAAAGATTTCAACAATTTGAATTTTAGTTTTATTTTCCTGAAAGTCACTTTTCACCGGCTAAATTTGACAATGAATATTATAAGAAAAGGTTTATAACGTTAGTAAACAAGTTACAGAATATTGGCTATTCACCGTCTGTAACACTTGTGAGTCAATTAAGTTTCTTGTTATTCAGTAAGTATGGAGAAAGTGATTTTAGTCAATATGACTTTGATGTTATCGCTTCATTTGATCGGGTTTCCGGAAAATAAGTATCTATTAATTCGCATATCATTATAAAATAGTGATAATTTTTTTTTCTGTTTATTATTACCAACTGTTGTTTATTTATTTTTTCTGTTTGACTTTTGCTTCATATATTTAAACTGTAAAATTTAATATTAATTTAAAATGTGTGTATGGCTACTAAATAATGTGACTACATAAAATCAATAAAGGGTGTTAAAATTATACCATATTGTTATTTACTGTTTGAACTGATTGACATTTATAGCTTTTAAGTTCGGTATGATTTTTCTCAAAGGATATCCAAATGGCAATCGTGAGTCATATCGGATCGACTAGACTTATGTTTATTGTATAGAGCTTTTATTGGTTGTTCTTGCCAATTTTTTCAATTATTTTAAGAAATCTAAAAAATATAAGGTGTGTCTTGATTATGTTATGTCGCAATAACATATTGTGGCTAATTTTTTATTTGTATCTAACCGTTTGTCTTAATAAGATTATACAGTCATGTAAAAATTCGACATTTTTGTTAATTTGTTTTCCCTCTGTGTACCCTGTTTTGAATAGAAATATTTTTGAGGCTAAAGTTTATTCAAGTAGATTACTACTTCCTTCATATGTATGCATAATAATTTTTACAGATTAAAAAATGAATGCACCAAATGAGTTAATTCTCAATTTAATTATCAAGATTATAACATTACCAGACTCAAAATGGTAGCCTCCATTTTTTAATACTTAAATCATACACAATGCGCGTTCCAAGTGTTTAGTTCATTGGTGTACCCTTAAGATTTTAAGATTTTTTTAATAATCGCCTACCATTGTCTTGTTAAGACATAGGCTATACGGTAACTGTTCTTTATGTTCCGTTTATTTCGATGCTATTTGAACATTAGCAAGTAAAATTTTATTTTTTTTATAATATCTTTTCATGCTGGTTTTTTTTTTTACAACATCACCCAAATACCTCATTTTGGTGGCAGCGATTATACTATTGGAACCCACGTGTCCGTTCACCGTTACGTTAAATGTTCTTTTGTGCGTCAACGCGAATCAGTGTACAAATTTTGATCTTTTGGTAATAAACATTTGCTACTTGTTTTCTATTTTTTTTTTTTGGTACGTTAAATAATGTCATTGTTTGTTTATTACTAGAACAAAATTTATTTTATTCGTCAAATTTTTATGGGTGTCCCATAAAGATTTGACTGTATAATCATTGTTATGGCAAAATAGTTTGCCAGAACATGTTTTTTTATTGACTTATTTTTCGGTTTGTGGTTCAAACCACATACATTGCATTTGTGTTTTATAAATCAAACGTATATGAATTTCAATTCGATAGCATTTTCATAGCGAAAATAATAAAATTTTTGTTCTAAAAGATAATATCTGCAATTTGGTAGGGAAAATGGTTTGTAAATTCATGATAACAGTATTTTATGGGGTTTTGATATTTTCGCCAATACCCTCAGAGTGCGTCAAATCAAAAGAGAAACGAACGAGAAGAGCTATCACCCGTTTAAACGAAATCCGTGTGCAAGACAGCTGGAAGGCCATGGAAGGAATACAAATAAAATACAAGAAAAAAGATCTACTCACTGTCAACCAGATAATAGAGGAGGAGGTCAACGAAAATAACTACGAAATGAAAATAGATCATTACAGTCGTATGTTAGTATGCAGATACCTCCAACGGTTGAAATATCTGCAGTCAACTATAAACGAGTTCCTGAATAGCTGTCATCAACATAGTGTGAAATTGGAGAAGGTAAAATTTGCTTCATGCCTTAGAACGCTTTACAATTCGATTAATGAATCGTCGGGTATCATCAAAATGTTAAACTATATGATAAACGGTTTAGTCCTAATGGCTAGACTTCCAAAGCCAATCATATTGGAATACACTAATAAAAATATTGGAATTCTAAAAACTTTTAGATGTAACGTAAATAAATTAAGAGACATAAATATCCCTTCAGAGTTAGTAAATGAAAATGAAACTATTAATAGCGAGGAATGCAAAAATGCGTATACAATTATTCATGATGTTATCGGTGAATTAAACATTTTTACTAGGCATGAGGCGTGTATAATAGAAAAACCGCTCATGACATTTCAATCACTGTCCGTTAAATATGATAAATTGAAAGATAAGACAAAATACTCCGACGACTTGTACGTTTACATCAGTACCGAAATTGGTTCGTATTACGAATCGGTCATCCAAGACGATTATGAAAAACTCGGTTTAGATCGGTTACGATGGGCTTTCAATGATTTTGGAACACATATGTTAATGCCAACCGATGAATAAAGAAAAAAAATACAATTGCATGAATTGAAAGATTTTGACAAAAAAATAAACAATTTTGTCTCAGATTTCCGGCATTCTGATTAACATTTAAAGGTAAAATGTATACGGGAATTTTAGTATTAGATTATTGTATATTTGGATAATCATTTAAGTATTGATATGCTAACAACAGATTTTCCATTTATTTTCCTTTGTCATTCTTTATAAAAATAATATTTACAGTTTAATAAATTGAAAATATACCGTTATGCTAAAATAAATGCATTTGTATTTATTTATTTGTTTTATCTTACCACATTTATGGGAATGAATATAATATGGGACAAGTCATGAGTACGGAAATCTTAGTATATGTATTCTTTAGTTTTATTTCAAACAATTTTTATATTATTACAGTTTAAACATGAGTTTTACGCTCTAGGGTTTTATAAAATACTTATGATAAACACGTTTGATATTTAATTACCACTAAAACTTTAGGTAGAATTTACACATAGACAATTTAGTTGTACATCTTTGCCCAGCAGTATACACATTTTGTAAACTTAAAGATGTTTTCCTGTTAGAATTATTTGGTTCAAGTTTGAGGAGGCCTATTTCTGAGTAACTACATATTTATGTATATAAACAACTCAGTACAATGGTGTTGATGTAAAGTGGGATCAAACCATAGTTGGACCAAGGAAGTCACAGCTCGACTGGAATTATTAAAACTAAAAGTAATAAAATCACTTTCAAATAAACGCTTCGATGCTAATCTGTAGATAGTAAGTTCAAATCAGTACTGCCCGACTTTTTTTTTTAATAGTGCATTTAAACCACTATTTGATCTACTTAATATGACTTCTATTCGTGAATTTAATACAATTTTTCTATGATGTTCAAAAAAGCCTTAACAAATATTTTAGTGGTATACATGCTGTAATATGACACAATATATCAACATCTAAAATATCATTTTCAGGCATTTCGATTACTTTTTAATTTAAATTCAAGTTGTCTTAAAATATTTTTATACTTTGACGTAAGATTTATTTCTATTTTTCTCTTTAATGCTCGGTCAGATTTCGTTTTGGGAATGATAGATTTTTTATGTGACGGTTGCTTTATACCTAATATTGTGTTTTGTAAATTAAAAAATTTCAACCCCATATAATGAACCGTACCGCCTGATATGTAAAACTGGTGTAATTTGTTTACCTAAATTCTTTAGCGGTCTTTGATCCTAATCAACCAACTTTACCATTATATTATTTATTTCATTTGTTATTAATGAATAATATATTATGTTGCTAGGTGCTTCAACAATTTTTAATCCATGTACTTCTGTAGAGTAAAACTCATAGACTGAGTGTGAGGGTTTTCTTACCATCAAATGTTCCTTGAGCAATACTACATAATACTTTTATTGAATTAATCATATTAATATTAACAGTTTTTTGAGATTCGTGTAATTTATTAGGTTCTTATTGTACTTTATCAGATCCTAAAACATATCTTAAACTATTATTAATAGTGGAATCGATTGTTTTAGAACGGTAAACACACGATTTAAATGTATTAATTTTTGGAAATATGCTAAATACAATATTTGGATGGGGTTTTTTAATCATGATTTTTATATACTCATTTATTCGACTTAGTTTATAACACCCTGGTTCTATTTTAAGTTTTAAGATTTCTTTATCCGTTTGTTTACTCGGAATGAGTTTATTACTTTTTGAGAAAAAATCAGAAGATTTATTAAGATTACTTGTACATGGTTCCACGAAATATTTAGATAATTAATGTTGTGGATTATGATCAATAGCGTTTGCATATCTTATTATACTACTACCTACTGGTTGGTAATCAGATTGTTTATTATCGGTGTTAGAACTATTATCTGATTCTAGTGAAGAACTACTGTTTACAGAAACATCACGTTTATTATTTTTCGTATTGTTCTTTATAATTATTCTTCGTTTAATATTGCTGTCATTAATATTAGGAAAATAATTGTGTGTCTGAAGATTTAATAACGCTTATTCTGAGTCCTCAGCTACAGTTAGTGATGGAAAAAGTTTGTTGATAACTCTGTTGTGTTACCTGATAAACTTATTGTTCTATTTGTAGTACTATTCTATTTGTACTACTTGTAGGGAAACATCATTTGATATACACCAGTAGTAGAAACTATTTAAATCGTTTTGTAAAAGTTCAGCGTTTACAGTAATATTAATACATTTAACTATTTTTGCGTCATAAGCTAACAAAATAATATTTGTATATTTAATAGTAAAAACAATATCTTTAATGACAAAAATTATTGTAAAACGGTTACAACTATATGATGAATCAATGTCAGTATTGAAGTTACCAAGAATTTAAACTGAGAAAAATAAATATTATAAGCAATAAGTCTTCTGTCAAGTTCGTTACTCAATTTGTCTAAAATAAAACAAAGAAAGTATCAACTTCAAACGTTTTACTCTCACTTAAATTATAGTTTTAGTTTCGTGACGTTTTTTTCCTTTTACCGAAGTCTTCATAATTATCGAGTATAATTTTTCCTAAATTTGCATACTCGATACATTTCTTTCTTTCATGAAATAGAAATCGTTGTAAAGAATGAACAAGGTCACAACCACACTGTAATTCCAACCCTTAGTTTAGTTTTTTAGTTCTAAACACAAAGCTTTAATAAAACGGTTCACACAACAAAACTGTCTTTAAATTATATTCTTTATTTTGTGTCACACTATAAACAAATATATAATTATTTATTAATCCCTAACTGTGTTGAATGGTTTATTATTGTAAAAACACTGCAGAAATTTGTTAGTTGTGCAATGCATATGTATATGTATCACAATGTAGATGAATGAAAGACTAATTACCATTTTTTTAATTTTAGGTACTCTCTGGTAAAGGTCACATTATGAGGGACTACTTTATTTGTATAAGTAATTCGTAATTTTTCAAAAGTGTATTGACTTTTAGAGTTTGTAAAAAATCTACCAAGTTATGTTAGACCTTGAGTCCAGCGTTGTTTAATATAATTTGTTGAAATGTTATAATACTTCTACTGTAAATCTGTTTAAATATCCCATTTATTTTGCAATAGTAGAAGGTTTTTTATGAGTGCTGTACCGAGCAAGCAAATGAAATATATTATACTATGAGCCATGATAACGAATAGGAATATTATCATATAGCCCATATTTTTATTTTTATTTGATCGAATCTTGTAGGTCTTAATGGACTACACACGCTTGTGTACTCTTAAAAAATATAATGATAAAACTTTGATAAAAAATCAGGAGACAAAACGGTTATGGGACTTTTTCCTAACTGAAAGTCCCGTGTAAACCATTACAATAGATTCTAAAATAAAAGCATTTTAATCTAGCTTTAAATTTAAATACCGAAGTTCTGATATAATGAAAATGCAAAAGATCCATGCATGTTTTTAAACACTAAAAAAAAAATGCATAAAATATTGTCTGTCTAAAATTGTTTCTCTAGCTTTAATATGTGTTTTCGATGACATCTAAAATTGTCCGTGCAAAACAAATAATATTTCTAAAAAACAGTTTCTTGACAGTCTGCTTACGGACAGTATAGCTACACATTTCACAATTGTAGGTGTTCCGAGCTATAACGTGTATTTTTCAGTGCTTAATAATAATATAGTACACGATGATATTATACAAGAGCTTGATACTGCTTGTTATTCTGGACTCATTTGTTAAAACGGAAAGCACGAAACACTGCTTTTATTCCAGATACATGTTTTTCACTTTCAAATTACATGCAATTAATTTGGACACGAAATTCGTAAATTACAAAGAGGATTTGTTGAACTTAGAAGAGCTTAAAAAGTGTGGTGAAGCGTTACGAGCTCAAGGCCAAACCGTTTTGGCTATTCTCGATGACCTGATGACGGAAAACCACCAATCGCTCAGACGACCGAAGGACATGATGGCATTCAATTTATACTTGAACAACGTTTCAAATACATTATTGGTACGAACGTACGACGGGCCGGAGCGAGAAATAATATCGGACCTACCAACGAAGAAGGTGAATATTTATAAAGGAGAATTTAAGAAAGCCAATAAAAAATATTCGGATATTTACTTGACAGCATTCGCGTCAATTGCCTTTGGTTGCCTTTCCCATACTACTATCCGACCATTATTACGCGCGATTCGAGTAAAACAAGCCAGGGTTCCGATCAACTCAACAAATTGTTACCGAAATGGTTTTATTTGAACGATAGCTACCAAAATACACCCAAGGTAATCGAAAAACACATGAACGATTATCACGATAGCGTTTTGGAGATGCAGTATTTGATAAAGCCGATTTTGAACAGACAAACGTACATGCGGTACCATCCGAAACAAATGTTATTCTACGACCTGTTGTTTCAAGCCGAAAATGATTTCGCCCAAGTGGACTGGCTAAAAGAAAGCGAACCCGACAATTTGGAATTACTGCGGAACGTCGCATTACTGACGAAATTAGAAGACGACACGTATCCCGACATAACAATATTGTTTTCGATGGCACAGCGGACTTTCGACGTGGATTGTCTTAAGTCGTTCCAACAGCAAGTGTTGGCAGCCACGGCACATCCTGTGTTGTCAGCCATCGGTTCGTACGTGTCTTTATTCAAACTTATGTTTTACACGGGTGACGAAAAATTCAAAGACATCACCACTAGGGTCGAGTTGTTTGAAAAGAGTATAATCGATTTGGGAGATTCCATATTGAACACATTCGTCGGTTTCATACGTTTAGGTCTTTATCCGGAAAAGGTTTTGGATCATTTAAAATTAACCGCACTAGAACTGGATAAATTGGTCAAATATAATGACAAAGCAAAAATACAGTTGGTCGCACCGGAATGGATGGGTCAAATCTTTAGGCGTTACTCCAATCCTATGCTGCTTAACAACCTGAGAGTATCGAATGAAAATGAATTCATTAGCGTAGTCTCCGAAGAAGATTGCAACAATGCCATAAACGCTTTAAAAATGGTCGCCGATAAGATCGGGAGATACGTGAATGATTTAGTAAAATACAAAAACATCTATCACGAGATAGTTTTTGAGAATCCGTTCTTTTCTCATGAAGACATGTTTTTGGTCCCACCGGAATGCGATATTATAAAACAAACCAGATTTGGTAAGGAATTATCTTTCAAACAATTATTTCCGTCTCGGCCCAATACATCAACCAGATAAATCCATTTTTTTTAAATTTATTTGAAATTGCTCATTGAAATGTTATTCATTAGTTGGTGTTACAGTTGCAGTTGTAACATCTATGTAACTATTACTTACAAAGACATTACAAAAGCCACGATTTTCCCTCCCTTTGTAGTAAATCGACAAATAATTTTTTTTGCGTTGCCTAATACATAAATTCAAAAAATTAAATTCTTTTATACTTCACTAAATGAAATTGAACAGAATAATATAAAACATTACATCATTTTTACTTTTTTTTAGGGTATAACAGGCTCGTGGGCAGCAGACCTAAAGTCAAAGACCAAGAACTTCATTTACTAGATAAGTAAATGATATAAAATAAATAAACAATATATTATTTTGAAAAGTTAATAATAAAAAAAAAAATAAGTTAATATTAATTAATACATCATACAAACATAGATATGCAATTATGACATTATAATTCATTTTTTTTTACGCACTTGAGGTGGTTGTTGGCTAAAATTTTTTTAAATAATAATGATTACACTAGAAAATTTATGTATTTCATGAACAGTATTTTTACTGTGAGGTATTATAACGTAGTATAGTTATTAAATATATTATATAAGTTTTAAAAATATATGTTTATGCAAATCAAAAGTAAAAATTTATTAGACGGTTTTGAAAATATATTATTTTAAAATATGCTGTGCTTAGCCAGCACTCTACGTTATAACTATAGATTGAGAAACTGTTTTTTTCTCATAAAAACATGTTTTTGGACAAACCTAATTGCGATGTTATAAAACATAACAAATTTGGTAAGGAATTACCTTTCTAACAATTATTTCCGTCTCGAGTTAAATTAAAGGGCTTGCTACATTAACCAGATAAATCCATATTTATTCAAATTTGTTTTTTTGATTAAAAAATGTTCTTTGAAATGTTACTTCTAATTTGCTGTTACAAACAGTTGTAACATCTTTGTATCTCTTAATTAAAAAGACACTACGATAACCGCGTTTTTTCACCAATTGTAGTGATTTGATAAAACATTTTCTTTTGATGGTCCTAGAAAATTTAAAAATTGGGATTTATATGATTGCGTTATAAGTTCTAGGAGTTTTAATGTGCCTGTTCTATTAA
Organism: Adelges cooleyi; assembly: GCF_023614345.1. NCBI lineage: Eukaryota > Metazoa > Arthropoda > Insecta > Hemiptera > Adelgidae > Adelges > Adelges cooleyi. Next base: position 89,775 of record NW_026095775.1, read on the forward strand.
TTCCTTCGCTTCATACTTATATTCCTCTCTAATAGCCACTAATTTTGGAAATATTTTTTTATTTTGAACACAACTCACCAGACCGCACTTAATATACTCACAACATCTTCGATTTCTTCGATGTCTGTTACGTTAAATTCTTGAATTCTTCAATTTGTTTACCTTTTTCTTCCCAAAATCGAACAACAACAAAGTATAAAACATTACTTAATTTTTATTTTAGGGTATAACGCACTCGTGGGCAGCAGACCTAAAGTCAAATTAGACCAAGAACTTCATTTGCTGGATCTATAAATTGTGGAAAATGAATAAACATCATATTATTTTCGAAAGTTATATTGATGATTTAATAAGTTAAGATTTAATAATAAATTTTAAACTATGTGTATTTGTATTAATTAAGAAAAAGTATTTTTAGCACATATTTTCTTAAAAAGACAATAAGTTTAAAAAGCACCTCGATAAAATAATAAACGCCTATTGAAACTAAACAATTAAAATTTATATCTAATTTTTTATTATTTTTATAAAATGTTAAGTAGTTTTACTGGCAAAGCATTGTATCTTTTTGGATACAACTATGGAAATGAAGTAAAAGCGTTGGACAGCGTCCTTAACCAACGTGACTGGTGTAGTTGCCGTTTTGAGTCATCAATTTGTAATAATACCCTTATAATACTATAACAACACTTAAAATAATTTGGTTCGATTGGACTAAAATATGGATGGTACTGGGACAACAAATTATAATATGTTATTTTACCTGACACGCCTCTTAGCTTTATAAAAATTAATTTCGTATACTCGTTGCGCAAATTGTAATAATAATTCAATGAATGGACTGCATAATAAGACTAAAAGATTTTATAAATGAAAATAGCCGTTTGATTGAATGCTTAAAAAAGTACTTCGCTATTGCACTTATCCTAATAATGTTTAACAAATAATTCTACCTGCTCTCTGGCTAGATTGCTAAGACACAATTTAATACATATAATATTAACATCAACCTTCTGTAAAAAAAAAAATTGTATTTATTCTAAATGAAATAAAACGGTTTCTTTTGTCTGTTTTAGGATACATAAAATTTAATTATACTTAAATAACTAAATAAGTGATTGACTTAATATTAATATTTATAAAATATTGAGGCATACATGATCCGTTTCTAACAGCTGAATTAAAACAAATATTTAGGTCTTAAACTGTAAATAAAAAGTGTGTTGAAAGTCAGTCCATATAATATATTTTATATTTTCACTGGAATATTATACACAGGTTGTCGCTAAGAATAATTATTCAATTGCACTGCAATTGACATGAACCGTTGTTAAATAATTTTTTTTTTTATGTTAACAACCAATGATTGTTTAAAGGCTTAAATAAACCTTTAACTATATTTAACGCCTACCGTCTCCAGAAAAATTACTTAAAAGCTTAGTAACCGTTCTATCATTTCACTAAAAACTTGTCTGTTGAAAATAAAAAGGGTAAAAATTTCACACAGTTTTTGCTAATAATTAAGCTAACGTTATACCAATATATATTAATAGTGGAAAAAATTTCAAATTCTAAAACAAAATGGTTTGTAAGTATCATATTTTTTAACTTTGAGAAACTTACTAACTAACCGATATGTGTTTAAATTTGTTTTTTAATTTAAACACATATCGGTTAGTTTTTGTGTTGGAATTTTTTTTTAAATGGACAATATGTAATATATTATTATTATATGCTAATCTAATACAAATTTTTGTTTATTATTTAGACACAGTTTAACGCATATAATATAAGAAATATATATTTTTTAAATAGCTCAGTGCGGTTGCTAATGTCATTTTGAATTGTAAACTAAACTCTTTTTTAGTTAAAAATTACTTAAAGTGACAAAGTGACTTTAACTTGTTTACTTGACTGTTGTTGACTTGAACCGCGACTTGTTTTGGTCAATGATTTCTTTTATATATTAAATATTTAATTATATCATATTATTATTATGATAGCTAAATAATCTGTAATTGTCATTATTCATAAACACAGTAATATATAATTATGATTCACAATAGATAGTGGTTCATTAATGGTCAACAGTCACTTTGGAAATGATAGGTTATTTTTATACTATATAAAATTATTTATCTTAAATATAATATTTATAAATAAATCACTTTTTTGAAAAAACTATCTTTTCTGATCTATTTACTTGACAAAAAATGGGTATTTTCTTGAATAAAAAAATATAATAATTGGTATTAGCAAGCCACTGGACAAAATATGCCTACTTGAACATTGAATCACATAATAGACAAACACTAAATATTTAATTGTGTATAAGGTAATAAGCTATTAAAATTATATGCTTGTCGGACAATTATTTAGGATAATATGATTTTTTTGACCGGCCAAAAAAAAAATCGTCCTGAACAAACATATTATTCAAATATTATATTTTATAGTGTACACAAAAACTACTATACACAATAAAGATATACAAAAATATTAATATATGATAATCCTTCGTTGCGATAATAATATGTTAGGTATATTTGTTGTGTACATTAAAGCAAAATTCCTTTGTAAAAGTAAATAGAAAGAAATTTTCAAACATATAAAATAATAATTACATTCTATCAAATCATAATCATTCAGACTATGCAATGACGTCAATGGTCTTAATTAAATTGTTTATTGTCTTGTGCGGCTGTTGTTTTGTCAGGAAAAAAAATGACAAATGTTATTGTGGCCATATTTTCGAGCCTCGAGTTCGAGCCGACAGAGATTTTTAGAGAATTATTGCTAGATCAACAGCAATTCCCATAGGATTTACTTTGGAGAAGGATGGGCAAGGCGGGGAGGGGTCAGTTATTAGTGTATATAATATATAATATAAATATTATTGTAGGCAATACACGTTTAGATGGCCAATATATATATTTTAATAATATTATGCATACAAGTTAATATTTGTCCCAATACCTCTAACCGCTTACTACAATATAATATACAGTGTGTTTGTTCAACAACAATTTAATAATATTTACAAGTCGGAAGCGTTTACAAATAATAATGTCATTGTATGATTGTTATTATTATACGGGTGGGTGTATAGCCTATAGGTACACAACAGTATTATAATATATATCTATATATACCTCTACCTACCTACCTATGTGTATGATGTATTATAAATTGTATTATCTGTATTGTAAGTCAGTCCAAATTTACCTATATGTAAAGGTATGATTAAACTGAAACCCGACCGGAAAGGTTAATAATAATATATAAACATGATTATAATAAATAATTTATGGGCAGTCAAAACCAGTTACGTCCATTTTGATCAAAAATGAGATTATATTTGTTTTGGATTTTAAAGAAAATATCTGATTTTTAAGTAAAAACCGATTAAGTCTATACGCAATCTCTAGTAGAAAATGTTTGATAAAAAATAGTTATCTCAAAGACGTTTAATAATAAGACTATAACAAGTTAAGTCAACTTAAACGGTTGTGGTTTAAAAATAAAAGATAAATATCTATGATCATTTTAGGTTAAGTCCACCTATACCATTTTTACTTAAAAATTTTTTAGTAATTTTTACAACAATTTAGGTTAAGTCACTAAAATTAATTTCTGATCAGTAAATGATAACAACAATGTACAACATTAAAATATATTATTATTTGTTTAGTATTAAAATATATTAAGCTAGTTGATTTTATTATTATACCTACTGTGTAAATTTCTTTAATTTTATTCTCCACGATGAAGCGAGGTCGACTGTTGGTGGGATTAGTTGCTCCCTCAAACGAAAGCTCTGATGAACCTAGTAAGTATATAGTATATTATAATAATTTAAAAATGTATTTTATTAGTTTATGGTATTAATATTATAATAAAATACTTCTAAATTAAAATGTTTTTAAACAAACAGAGAAGGATCCAAAGAAGATAATCCAAGGCATTCTCTACATCATCAAAATAAACAGCTGTCAGATATTGGTTGGTATATGCTAAAAATAAAATTAAACTTTGTATAGTTTATATTAACATAAGGTCCCTTGTTCTTTTTATATCTATATGAAAGAAGGAAATAAAAAAGTTACTAAGTGGCTTGAAGATACGGTTATTTTCAATTGTTCAAGACCAGCTGCAGCTGAGAATCAAACAGTTCCCATTGAAAATGGTAAGAAAAAAAATAATTATTTTAAATTATAAATTTGTAAAATTTGTAAACAGTAAATAACATTATATTACTATATTAAAAATTGACTGGAAAATCATTTTTAAATATTAAATTTACTATTGAAAATTAAAATATGATTTTATTGTGCTTAAATATAAATTAGAATGCAGTCAAATGGAGGATCTAAAAAATTGAAAATATTTTTGCAGCACATACATTTTTGGCACTCGTGCACAAATAATGTTTTAGTACATTTTTTTTCGATAAATATTCATAAACCAAAGATTACATTTTCATCTCAATGTTAACACTGTATGCGACCACTTTGGGAAAAAATCGGGACAGTTATTTAGTATTAATTTATTTTTATTCCATCGAACGGCAGTGTCCATATAAGACATATTATAATAATTGCAGGGATCAGTGGCTAAAGGTGTTAACTGACATTTTTGAAATTGTGCAGGAACGCCACTTTTGTAACTAAATATTACCCGAAAGCTATGGAACTTTTGTATATTAAATAGATGAAATAACTTGTAAGAGGAAAAATATCGGTCTAGAGATTCACTATACTATAACACTATAACCCTTTTATTAATGCAATAAAATGCATTTTCAAAAAAAAATATTAGTCAACACCTTTACTTCACCACAAATTTTCTGACTTCATTAAACCACATTGTATTGTTTTCACATTTTAATAGTGACTAAAATATATTTTATTATTTGTTTGCAGCTCGAACGAGGCGCAAGACTGACAATTTTCATTTCCTAGTTTAGTAATGAAGGTAGTTTTAATTAAAATAGGGGTCATTATTGAAATGGTCATGTCGAAATGTGTATTTTCTTATTTAATAAACAGTTCTCATAAATCGTTTTTTTTCTATTTCAACTATTATGTTTTACAATTATTATATTTATTTTTTCTAAAATTTATTAAAAAGGAGAATTTATTACACGAGGATCAGCAAATTAAATAATTACGAACAACATACTTGTGTAAGTTTCATATTTTTATAAAAACATCACTTATGTTGCACTACATTTTTAAAGTTTCAATCTCAGAAGTAAGTATTCCTAAAAAAACTGTTATATTTATATGCGTCATATTTATATCTGTGGCTTGGAGCAAGAAGGGCCAATGTCACTTTTAGCAACTTTCGGAAAATGAGCTTTGGAGGTTTTATTTTCTATTAGGCTCTATGTTAACTTTTTTATCAAACTCTTCATGAGTAATTCATTTGTTGGTCTAGAGTGTGATTTTTTCACAGTATATAAAGAATGATTCAATTTTTGCAATTAACTGACTAACTCGCTTATGTACAAAATTGACATTGGCCCTTCTTGCTCCAAGCATCAGATACATCAAAATACAATTTATTGTGGTGGTGGCAAAAAACATTATAATAACAATTAAAATTCCTTGTTTTCGTCACAAAAGCACCGTGTAATCCTATAGACAGCCTAGAGGGGGAGGATATGTATAATTTATTAAATTGAGGCTATCCAAGTTAATTGTACTTAATGTCGATTTGGTAGCTTTGTCGCGTGCTTACAACGGTTGTATGTTTTTCAACATGAACGACCAGATGTGTACAACGCTAGTTTTTTAGAGGCGAAAACATAAATCAAGCTATTTATAAGCGCGCATCGAACGATATGTCTTTCAACATACCTGACCAAGTACTGCCAGCTTTTGGTGCGGTTTAATTTTGCATTTATAATTTATTAAACAATTGACATAATATAATACGTTCATCAATTTGTCGTATTTTTACTTGTGCCAAAATTAAAATTTAACCACAAATAATATTTTGAAATCCAGAAAACTCCATTGAAATTACAGTCAAGACCAGTGGACAGCCTCCACCAGTGAATGGCCCTATAAGATCTTCGCCTTATAGACTCGTAGAAAACCCCAAATATGTGTAATTGATATTTAATAAAATATAGAAATATTTCCCTCGCATTGTTCTATACATTTGGTGTTCGATATTTGATATTTGAAAATAAATGAATGGGCCCTAACAAAAGTTTTTTTTAGTGTCATTAGAAATGTATATTGTATATATATATTTATATTTATTTATTTATAATTCAACGGGACTAGCCCTTTTACAATAAAATATGTGGTATACATAGTTAAATTAATACATATTAACACAAGATAAATTAAATAACATGCACATCAATACTAACAATTATAATAATAGTTTATAATGATCATCCTGTAATAGAATAATTTTTTAATAATATGCTTGACTTAAGCCTAAAAGTATCGCGAGATGTATAAAAAAAAATCTAAGATGGTGCAGACTTTATTAGAAGTTTTTAGCGCTCAAACTAAAAAGGAATCATTACCGATTTTAGACTTAAAATATAGAATAACAAAAACATCACGATTTCGAGAATAATAGGACGGAATTAGAAAGTTTATTTGAACTAAAATCTCAGGACATACAATAATATAATTCAATAAATCATACACAAATATAATGTCAGTCAACTGACGTCTTAACGCTTAATAGAAGAGAATCTAATTTTACTGTACTCTGAACTAACATGTAATAGTCTTTAAAAACGGGAATGTTAGTCATAAAAGCAATTATTTAAAAAAAATGTGTATTGAATATTATCAAGATCTTTTAAATAAGTGGATTACGATTCAGATCAAATTACTGAGCTAAACTCAAGAACGGATCGAACGAGAGAACAATTAAGTGGTTTTATAGTAGGTAATTAGATTTTTAAATTTTCGAGTGTTTCTATTTATAAAGCCTAACATTTTGTAAGATTTGCTGAGGTTGATTTCATGATTAGTTTTAAAATAAAAAGCTTAGAACTGAAGTAAATATCAAGATCCTTAACTGAATTAAACTCTACTTCAGGGGATATTATTCAATTTATTGATACAATTAATAGGATTTTTAGAACAAGTATAGGAAACATTTATATATAGAACATTTTATGATTCTAATACTATTACAGCCAAACCCTGTTTTACACTATAAATTATGGGTGGGTAGCGTATTTTTAAGCTAAAATTTGTAAAAATATATGTTAACTAAAAAAAAAAGGGATTCACTTTTATAACGTATACTGGCCTTATTTTTATACACACATATTTGCCTTTACTTCAAACCGTATGTTGCTAAAAATACTCGGATGAAAAATTGAAAAAAAAAATAACCGTTTGGATTCTTCATAAAATTTACAAGTTATCGATAGTGGTACAATTTTTAAACTATATTTTTAATTAGTTAATTACTTGCATGTGAACAATTTTTAAAGTTTTTTTCTATTGATTTTTATAATATCATTAATTCATTTTATTTTTACTTACCTCTTTATACTAGTTCAACTTGTTAATTAATTTTGTGTTAACTTTAACAAATAAAAATGGATTCAACAGGACATCTCTACTGAGTATACTATAAGATTTTATCATACACGTTTATTAAGATATTAGCACGTCGATAATAGTTATATTCGGCTGTCGCAGATTGTTGTCGACGAGTCTGTGGATCAGCAGATACTGTTCGAGCAACTCTACCCGGCACAACCCGTTATGTCAATTCCTTTGTATCGACCGCAGCCGGTAAGTACGCTGAATATGACTTATGTCCACATAACAACTTAAAAACTTGTATGCTGAAATCGTTTTCCCGCCTTCGCCGTTGTAGGTGAATATTCCACAATTGCTGCTGCTGTTCATCAAGACGACATACCACCACCGACGATGGTGGACCTGTCGGTTCCACCGCCTGCGTTTATTGATACTACGACCATTGCACCACCACCGGTAAGTCAAACATCGACAACGGTCAGTGCGTCTACTCAAACATCGACCATGGACAGTATAGCAATCCAAACGTCGACGTTGTCGAATAAATCTACTCAAACGGCAACAATGATAGATGCATCGGTACCGGCACGTGAAGCCGTGATCAGAGATGGTCAAACGGCGGTAAGTAAACTGAATATGACCTACAGTTTTATACGTTTTTTCTCTCAATTTTAAACGACACTTGGCCTTGCTAATATTACCTCTACACAAGTGATTAATTCCGTCTATAATCTAGGCATTTGAGTTTTTTTGTTTAATTTCTTGCATAAATTACTTAGTTCGCGTAATAGTATCGTACATCGGACGTCATAGGACAACAGGACATCATTTCTACTGAGTATACTATAAGATTTTATCATACACGTTTATTAAGAGATTAGCACGTCGGTAATAGTTATATTCGGCTGTTGCAGATTGCTGTCGACGAGTCTGTGGATCAGCAGATACTGTTCGAGCAACTCTACCCGGCACAACCCGTTATGTCAATTCCTTTGTATCGACCGCAGCCGGTGTAAGTACACTGTATATGACTTATGTCCATCATAGTATTACCACAGAATAGATTCTGGACATTCTCCTATTGGCCGAAAACGCTAAAATATTGTAACGATGGCATATTGTACTTTATCATTTTACATGGATTTTACCAATTAATAATTATAATTTTCCAGTGGCGTATTATATATAAATTTTAGAATTCATAACTTTAGTTTTATTATAAAATTGTACATTGTAACCATTGGTTACATTATCATATTATACGAATTTTTTGTTAATTTTATACCACCTATGATGTGGATATATTTAACATATTTTGATGTTATTAAATAACATTCTTACTTCTAATTTGACTGTGTTATAGTAAAGGATAAGTTATATTTGAACTTTATCCGTACTCGTGTTACATCTAATTTTACTACACAGAACTTGAAAATGACTTTTTATGTCCGCAGATGTCAGGAGTTGTGGGAAAACGGTAGACGGTCCCAGCTGCCGTTATATTTCAACTTTAGTTAACTTAATACATATTAACACAAGATAAATTAAATAACATGCACATTAATACTAACAATTACAATAATAGTTCATAATGATCATCCTGTAATAGACTAATTCTTTAATAATATGCTTGACTTAAGCCTGAAAGTATCGCGAGATGTATAAAAAAAAATCTAAGGTGGTGCAGACTTTATTAGAAGTATTAGCGCTCTAATTAAAAAGGAATCATTACCGATTTTAGACTTAAAATATGGAATAGCAAAAACATCACAATTTCGAGAATAATAGGACGGAATTAGAAAGTTTATTTGAACTAAAATCTCAGGACATACAATAATATAATTCAATAAATCATACACAAATATAATGTCAGTCAACTGACGTCTTAACTCTTAATAGAAGAGAATCTAATTTTACTGTACTCTAAACTAACATGTAAGAGCCTCTAGAAATGGGAATGTTAGTCATAAGAGCAATTATTTTTAAAAACGTATACTGAATATCATCAAGATTTTTTATATAAGTGGATTACGATTCAGATCAAATTACTGAGCCAAACTCAAGAACGGATCGAACGAGAAAACAATAAAGTGTTTTTATAGTAGGTAATTCGATTTTTAAATTTTCGAGTGTTTCTATTTATAAAGCCTAATATTTTGTAAGATTTGCTGAGGATGATTTCATGATTAGTTTTAAAATAAAAAGCTCAGAACTCAAGTAAATACCAAGGTCCTGAATTAAACTCTACTTCAGGGGATATTATTCAATTTATAGATACAATTATTAGGATTTTTTGAACGAGTATAGGAAACAATTTTACATTTATCTGTATTCAAAGGAAGTAAATTACTTGTACTCCAAACAAGAAACTTACCCAAATATAACATACAACATATTCACTTGACGACAGAAAGTAGCTGATAATTTGATATTTTTCTACAATATTACGTTAAAATATGACTTATATAATTATGGAAATTTGTCAATGTACATTCATTGTGTAATGATAAAAAAATAAAGAAATAAAATGATATTAATTAAATGACTGTTAACTGTATGTATTCTATTAACTTCAGTAAGTTTCATTGCCGTAATATTGGTATAATAATTATATTGTGTATTGTATATAATATTATATTGCTAGCCAATATCATAACGGCGATATTATTGTTATTATTAGAGAATGTCAATATTATGAAACAAATTAAAATTTTGTACATCGTAATTTTGTTATTTTTGAAATCATCTAAAAATGGGCATTATTAAGAAATTGGTATGGAATTTTAGAAAATGTGGGTTTGTGTGTTGGCTAATATATGACAATATCAAACAACGAAAAATATGATAACGGAATGTTGAGTTATTAATTCTTAGTTTCTTCACGAAATAACGTTAAAAAAAAATTAATAGATCTTTTTTCTGTTAAGGTACTCTACACTAGCATTTATTAGGGTGCATTAAAAATGTGTGAATTAAATTAATCATCAAAACAGATAACTTTTTGTCGAGTTATATGAGTACTTCCAAATTTTAACTTAAATACGAAGTTTTGAAAACAAATTGCCTATACAATATTCCTTAATAGCTGCTACCGTAAAGGCCCATTAAAGGTAAACTTCACATAAACTAATGTAAGTGGTAACCAGGTAACATAAACCTTATTAAAAAATCTCGCAAAATAAAATTATTTTGGCACGTTATTCGCGTCATTATTCAATCAATGCTTGGCGAACATCATCATCAATTTTGTATAATATATTCTATATTTAATCGGTCGACTACCATAAATTCCTACTAACTATCTTGAGAAATTTCGATGTTAGCATTGAAGAAAAATACATGTAGGTATGTTGTAAGTTGTGATAACTTAATGGCAATAATACGGCCATTTATTTAAAATTCACTCTATTATTAAACTACAAAAAAATATAAAGTAAAACAAAAATCTGACCTGACAAACGAATCAACCCAAGTTGTATCTGCACTTTGTAGTAGTTAACGGCTAGCTTAACAAACACGTCCCTTATCAATTAGTTTATTTCAAGTGTCCGATTCATCACTTTGACCGTGTTTTTAAGCAAATAGTATGTCTAAAATAGCGGAGAAATAAAAACAATATTCTGTAATCAATAATTATCTTTAGTTATTTTATAGGTAGGTACCTGTCAACTTCCACTTTCTGTTTTATTGTCAGTTCCTTCGTCGACTTGCTCATCGGTTAGCATAGTTATTATGGAGTTTTTACAACCTCGTATAGTTTCACCACGATTATGTTTATGAGTGTTTTCCGCAGTTCTTTAAGAAACGAACTAGGACAAAGTAACGGCAAAAATATTCATCTTAGATTATTGGTGATCATTGTAGTTTTTATTTAAGCAAAATTGGTTGAATGGTCTATTTGATAATAACCGGTCCGAATAAATTCCAGTAGTCGAATTAAAATAATACATATTTGTCGCTGACGGTCAAACACTTCAGATACCAATGGTTTATTATAAAAAAAAAAGAATATTAGATAGTCGTATAAACTTATGTTTGGATTATCCTGTCTGGTACTAAATAAATACTACATAAATGATTAAACGATCAACAACAAACGAAAAAAGAAATAACACCTACTTGTGATTGTTGATCAAAAAGTTCAGATACAAATAGTTGATCAACAAAACGTTTTTAAATATTTGTAATATTACCGTTATAGTTGCTATTTCGACTTTTGGAAAGTTCTGTTGTCTTAATATTTGCGATCACTCATCACCGTTCCATTAAGATAGTCACAGAAAAAAAAATAAATGTAAAAGAAATTTCTGAAGAAAACATTGAACTTTGTGAACGAAAAAAAATCTTTCACTGATTGGCAAAATACAAATAATGATTGTTGTTTACAGTTTATTTATCGACCAGGCAATTTTGATTTTTCCGTAACCAAGTGACTTATCGTTGCTAAGTTACTAATCGTGTATGGCGAACAAACGTGGCAACGTTATAATACAGGTAATTCGAAGAAAATGATCTCATAAAATTATCGACAAACTTTGACTACTGTTACTGTCGAAGAAAAATGTATTTAAAAGCCATATTAATTTTTAAAAAAACTGAAAAGTTTTTATTCGCATGCTATGAAATCCTTTTGGCTTATAGATTGAGGGTAATCAAATAACAGTGCCAGAAAAAAATTATCCAAAAATCTATACAATGACTACCCACCATAAAAGGAATTCAGTATATTTTATCATCAGGTCAAACTATTTGGTATCGAAAATATAATTTGACACTTATTTTTAATACAGTAAACTGTTAACGAGCAAAGCATATTGTTTAAAATATTTTTACGATATTATTGAAAAATAAGTGCATTCTGCTTACAATAATTTGCAGCAAATAATATTTTTAGAATTAGACCGGTTAAGATTAGAATAGGTCGTCTGTCTACTGCAATTTGTTCTTGATTCATAGTTTTTAAAAAATAAAAACATTACAATGTTTTAAATATGTATCGACTTAATAACTTTTGTATTGATTTCACACCAAACCTCTCAATAAACGTTTGAATATCATAATATGTATATTACCGCAACATGATAAATAGTTTAACAGTAAAAAGGGTTTTTAATTTTTGTAAGATTATGGTTAAAATCATTAAAAGAATATACGAAAGTCGTATGTTGTTTGAATATTTTTCAAATGTATACTAAATAATAAACACTATTTGAATAACATTAATACAAACATACCTGTATTGGAATTGGTCGACAAATGCTTTTCCAATAGTCGCCACATCGTTTTCGAAAATTCTGCCGTCTCAGTGACACAACCTTCAATCCTTTCGAGTTTCGATCACTGTTATCCATTAAAAAAAAAACAATAAAAAAAAAATTTCTAAAGAAATAATTGAGTTTCATCGGAAAGAAAATTGCTTGAGTTGATGTAAAAGTAAAAACCGTAGGTAATGATTATTGTTTATTTATCGACTTGGCGATTTTGCTTTTGTCCGTCGCTAAGCACATTATTAGCAGTATATAACGACCAAATATTAATACATTAACTATAATAATGTGAATCCGAAAATCTGTATATTCACAAAAAATATAAACGCTATTTAAGCCATATAAAAATCATTTAAGTATTAAATATTATTACAATATATAGCTGTGTACTTAAGTTAAATATAATCGATAAAATTGTAAAAATAAAAAAAACACTGAAAAGATAAATTTCTTTTGGATTTCGGATTTGTTGAAATGGAATCCTGAATCCGAAATCAAGTTATAGTCAAAGTTATGCGTTTTATTTTTAATTTTCACCAAAACATTTTACTTAGGGTGTACCTAAGTAAAATGTTTTGTAGCTTTATACTGTAATGTTATTTAATAGGTTTAACATTTTTAAAGTGGCTGAAATATCGTTTTTTGTTTTAAATCGGAATTTTCGATTTCTCATCACCACTTCAAACATATTTTTAAGTAATTTAAGTGTACTCAGATACAATTTTGGTAATAACCGGCCGAGAAAAAATTTCAGTAGTTGTATTAATAAAAAGACATATTTTTTTATTGTTAGTCAAACACATCAGAATAGTTGAATAGTAATATTATTAAATATATTATGTAAGTTTTAAAAATATATGCGATTGTAAATCTAAACTAAAAATGTATTAGACAGTTTTGAAAATATATTATTTTAAAACATGATATTGTTCTATTCATCTTCTTTACGTTACAAATTATAATTTTAGATTGTAATTTCATGTATGTCAGCATGTGGTTTTCTAGAATTTTTTCTAGTAAAATTACCTCTTAAATTTTAGTGTTTGTCTATTTAGGGCGAGTGAACCTAAGAACACCTTTTTTTCATAAAAAAAAAACATTATAGCCTCATAAATAATTTTAAAATAATAACATCTTCGTATGATATGGATGGGATAGCGGTTATATTAGGTATATCTTAGGTGCTTTTATGAAATACTAGTCCGTGCATTGAAAATATGTTGTATAAATTATCTATTTAATATTTCAAACACAGGAAGCTTTAACACATTCATATTGCTTTATTTTTGTTTATGCCAAAAAATTAAGTGTACCTCGGTGGTGATTCACAGTGATCCAATGACTGAATGAATTTTGTTCTAATACCATAATATAAAATACATTTTCTATTATAATGTTAATTAGTTTAAACTCAAACTGATAACAGTTAATTGTGAGTCCCTTTCTAGTTCAACCGATTTTTAATTAACCTTGGCAAAACTAATTTACTATTGTGGAGTGCCGTTGAGTATTGTGCGCAGAATAAAATATTACTACACTCCTACCAATCTTTTAACCCATGCGGCAAAGCTAAAAATATTAAAACTTTAAATACTCAATCTTTTATTTATTTTTTTCAATATGGAATGTTTGATGTAATGGCCAATATTCATGAACATATTTTGGACAATATTAATCACGAGTTATATCACCTGTAATAATAATTATTACTAAAAAACTAATATTTAATTTCGTTGAATAACTTAACGTGACATACTTCTTTTGAATATAGACAACATAATTACTACATCAGTTGTACTTTAGTGTTATCCAATAGTATCTTACGACTATTATTATGATATAATATAAAGTAATTAAATAATTGGTTAATGGTTTTTACAAAAAATGCACTACTATAATAGAAAACAATAATGTTAATTCTTCAGTTTGACCACTTTTACGAATACAAAATTATTTACCGGATGAAAAACTGGTTTTCTGATTTGCTTTGAAGAATCGCTATTACAATCAAGGGTCCGGATATTGTTCTTAAAATTCCTATCCGATATTTATTCTGGAACAAATAAACTTATTTCCAGAGTAAATAAACTGCCATACCATTTATTTTATTCAACTTTTGTTACAAAATATATAAAACTTGGATACATGTAGAGGTGGATCTCTTTTTTTTTTATCTCGTTTAAAATAAAATATATAATATAATTATAATACATTAATTGTAACGAAATGCATATAATAATTCAAATTTTAATAATTAAAAAACAAATTTAACCACTATTTATTTACATAGGTAGTCATAAAACATAATAGTCATAATATAATACAATACATTAATAAAAAAAAATATATAAATATAATACATTTTACTTTAAGCACTATTTACTGTCCTTTAAATAGTATAAGTTTGTTATACCAATTCCGTAACCTAGTTTTTTTAACTACTAACAATTTATTGATTGATAAACTCTTATATTTTTTTCAGTCTGCATACACAGTTTAATTAAATCAGGACTTGGGTATGACAAACCACCTCCATCCCTCAAATTAATTGCTTAAGACTTTAATTCCGTGATGCTCGGTTAAAAGGCATTAATTCCAAAAATTGCGAAAATGGGGTTAAGTATTAATCGTGTAAAAAAAAAAAAATATTTGTTTGTGAAATTAGTTATTTTGGAAAAACATAATTTTATCCAACGACAAACTGAATTTAATCTATTTTAACACCTGTACACGTATATTCGGTGTTAACTGTATTCGTTTAGTCGATTGTAGGTCATAATCAGTTTTTAAAATTTAATTTAGAAAAAAAAATTGTACTTAAGTATTAAAAAATATTTAATTTTTGCAAAAAGTAAATTATAATGATAAACAGCTAAAAACAGATTTTACTATTTCTATTATTATTTTTTCTTACTATTTAAAATAGTTAATTAGTTTTATCATCAACCATTAATTTTGTTTTTAATATAATAATTTTTTTGATATATTGAACGCTGTACACGGTGATCATTGTGTCGTAAGCCACTCAATATATCATAGGCTTTAATGCGCATACATTTCATTAACTTTTTAAATTGTGAATAATGTACTAAAAATGATATGTTTGTTAGAATATATTTCCCTATAAACTCTTCAAATTAAAAATAGTTCGCCTTGTAGAGTGGAATGTTGGCCAACAGTAACGCTTGAGCGGGTTCAAAATTAGGCGCATTATTTTTGTTATTTTGATTTAATAACAATTGTTCGCATATTTTTTTGCAGTTTTCAAGTGTTGTGTGACCAAAAACCGACATGTAAACGAAACGTAATACCAAACGGTCTGTTCAAATATTGAAAGGTACAAAACCGTTTTGTTTCATTCGCGTACAATGAAATAACTAGAGCTCGTTTCTAACTTTAAGTAAATTGTTTCTAAGTAATCGTTCAATCGACATGTTTCCAAGTCACTATTAACTTAAGTTTTTAGTCAGTGATTCTATAAAAAAAAAAAAATAATAATAATAAAAATAATAATATTTCTTATAAAATGCTGCACTCAAAATTGCTTCTGGTAATCGTTTCGAGTTTGGTGGTGCCCGTGTGTCGATCCGCACTATCCGAGGAGAATGTTACCAAATGTATAACTTTGAAATGCACATGTTTGATGTCCGGACTGACACACGTGCGATTGACCATGCTGGCGATTACAAACCCATCGACTCCGCCGAATTCACTTCTTAGCACAATAATGTGGTACAACGGCAGAGAAGTAATATCTGTACTGTACAATTTGGACGGTGTGAAAATCGGCTCGTTGTGGGCATTGCATTTGTACACGGCGTTGGTGAGGAGTTACTTTGACGTGGAATCGAGTACCGAAGACCGGAGTGGCAGGTTGTACAACCTCGAGAGTATTATATTTCCGATACATAGTTATGTTACCGAATTACTGTGGTCCGACTGGCACGGTACCGGTTGTTCCAAGTTCGACATAGACGACCGGTACCGACAATGGCTTGAACGAAAACCGGATGCCGATTTATCGGAGATAACAGAAATGGTAAGGGACAACAACCATGATTTGCATTTGGTTTTGGACGAAAAAAAAGACTCGATGAGCGCAGACGAGCATCTGACGACCTTGGCGTTGGCAGAGTCGTTGAAAATGAAAAATTCTATTCTTGAACGACTTGGGCAATGATCACGACACCAGTCGTGAATTGATGAGTTCGTACGACGTTCAAGTGAATTGGACGGGGGCCGACCGAATTCTCACAGAGGTCTGGGTAAATTTAAATGTCATCACGTGGACCGAAAATAACTTTCAAAACATCAAATCGTACTACACGGCGTGTTTTGATTTTTTCAAGATCATCTATTTCCACCTGATATGGAAGGACCTGTTGTACATTAAAGCACTAAAACGCCATTCGTCCAAGTATATCAATTACGTACAAAAATGTCACGAGTTACTGACAGAGTTCGGAATGGTGTTACGCATCGAAGACGATACAGACATCCAGAAATTGGCAAGACCTATCGACATGGTCGCCAAACGAAAGAAAACAATAGATTACGCGATAGACGTTTTAAAAGAAATACTGCACAGTAGCGCCATGTCATTAATGTGCAATGCCACCGATTGGATGACCATAACCCATGCAGAAGTGAGACGCGAATGGCGAGCCGTATTATTTGCCAAGGACGAATTTCCCCAACTCGGTACTCAGGAAACCGCGAAGGCTTTCATGAATCGTCTGACAACATTGTGTCGGGGAGTCGACTTTGGCATCATACGATCGCTCATTGTATTCATTGATGAAATCAACCAGGAGTTAAATAAAATTCAGTAAAAACTGCGTTGTTGTACTGCGATATTTGTCGTCTAGATATAAACATTTTCTTATTATAATAATTCATTG
The DNA here is from genome assembly GCF_023614345.1 of Adelges cooleyi. Lineage (NCBI taxonomy): Eukaryota > Metazoa > Arthropoda > Insecta > Hemiptera > Adelgidae > Adelges > Adelges cooleyi. The sequence continues at coordinate 107,475 of NW_026095775.1, forward strand.
TCGCTGTTAAGTTCCGAATAAACATTTTTTATTTCGAGTTATATTTCTGCATCTTTTGGTGTCCCTCGAGGTGGGTCATATTTCCCTTCTTTAACGTTCACGTCCTTTAAACAGTTTTGTAAACACCAGTTCTATGCTGGGGACCTAAAAAAAAATATGCAATTACATCTTCGTTAGAGATTTGCATCTTGGTTTAAGCGGATTTGGACCAACTAGGTTGACCTACTAAACTTGATTGAATAAGTAAATATTGTTTTTTGAACAAAAATCAATTCTAGCCGATTTTTTTATAATTAATACAATTCGGAATTATTTATAATTTATTTAAAAAAATATATATATTGCAGTATTGACATTGTTTAACACGATATTACAATTCATAGTAGCATATTTGTTTTGTTTGGTTTGCCTTTTGTAGGCCGTCGTAAATGGTAAAAACACCATGTTCAGCTAAATCCTACGTTAAAAACAACTTTTAAAAAAAACATAACACTGTAAATTCTAAACCTTGTCGGCTTCGCAGCGAAGACAATAACATTGTAATATTAGTTGTGTAATTGGCTGTTGAAAAAGCTAGTTTCTTTTTAAATAAGTATACTCACAGTGAAACAAGCGATAGTTCAAAAACTATTTATATCTTACCTAACTCATGTATGTATAAACAAATTCATTGCTAAAATACATGGACTAAGTTGGCATTTATTGAATACTTTCTTAGTATTTAAAATCAAAATGCAATGAAGGCTATAAAAAAAAATCAAAATATAATATAAGACGTTCATCGAAATTCAGTATTAGATCAGGCTAAGTAATAATACAAATCAGAACTTCAATAAGTAATTAAAATAAATAAAACTAAGCTTATATTAAAATTAAAATTGATTATTAACCGATTAGGAATATTATTAGGTTGTGATGGGCTAGATAAGATTAAAATAGTAAAATCAAAATATTAAACAGCACTGTAATAACTTCATGTTTTAAGCTAAACAGTTATTAAAAATTATATTCTTCGTCGAGCTGATGTTTTCAACGTAAGACAATACAGAAATATGAATAAAATAAAAAAATGTTATTATGGTTATCTTTAAGTTTTGATTGTAATCCAACTCATACATTTTTGTGCAGCACTAGTGTACATACTCATTGGATACAATAACAAACATACTTTTAGGATCCTATCGTGTAGGGTTCAGATATATTGTAATATCAAATTAAACGATTTTTTTATCTACTTCTTTTTTCTGTATAGTTTTTAAATTCAATATTTAACTTGTCAATGCATTTATGTACAGTGTAATTTTCACCTGCACGGCATATCTTTAGGGTATTCTTATTGATATATCTAAAGGCTTTATCAACATACATATAAATAAGGGACCTTATATATATTATAATATAACGTATTTGCCCACGTGTGATTTTATAAAGGTCATACGAATTTTTATAAGAAGCTGTTTAAATAAATAGGTCTAAAAAAAATTTAATGAATAACAAATTATATATATATTTTTTTTAAACTAAAACTAAAAAAAAAAAATTCAGTGAAACCTGTCTACGATAGAATTTTATTTCGGTGCTGTGTGAATCCGTCTTAGACCGGTTTCACAGTAATATTTTATTTTATTTTGTTTCATACGCCCAATAGGGCAGAGAGTGTACATTATAAAAATTTGAACAAAACAAACAAAAACAGATGTCATTATTGAAACATAATATGTTTTAGTTTAACAACATTACTATAATATTGTTTAACGTTAGAAACATTTTGCTTTGTCCGAACTCCAGTTAGAATCGGTGGTTTGCAATGCTATTATACTAAAGCATCCAGTGACATTTTCATTTGGACCGTAAACCTCTTGTATAATTTTCCAACATCCGAACGGCACTATTGGACGTAGCTGATTCGACACTTGACTTTTCGTTATTAAATGCACACACTGTCGAATAAAACCAGCATCAAAATAGAATGGAATTTGTTAGTTATTTGATTGGTTATATATATAAAAGATATTTAAGTGCATAAATAGGTGTTCAAGCATAATTTGTATCATAAGTAGTAAGGCCTTCAAATTTCAAATTTACTTATAACTGTACTATAATATTACTCTTTTTAGTGAATGAATTTTAAACCGTCAAACAGGATGTGTAAGGGCAAATTATCTCCATCGAAATTAGTTTTTTTTCTGAATTGAAAAACAGAAATAAATACTGCTCTATAGCTTGACGTGTTGATACAAATTTTAAATACCATCTGATAAAAAAAAAGAACAGAACTATATAATAATACTAAAACAGTTAGGGTGTGAAGTACGCAGGATTTTAGAAATTGTTGTAACTATAGCCGATAAAATCACAAAAAAAATATCCTCCCATTAAAATATCTGAAAATAGCTTAACCCTAACCTTAACTAACCTGTGATACATTTTGGGTTTGAAATATTGTATAAAATAATTTGTGTATCACAGACCATGATAGTTTACATTTTATTCCTGTGACAAGTTTTCAAAAATAGCATCTCTCTCAATTCAAATTGTATGTGATTGGTAATTATTTGTCAGTTGGCTATTACTAAACTCCAACATGCTATACCGAAATTTCCTTTCATCGTAATTATTCATTTTAAATATACCCACACTCTAAGAGATAATAGTGGTAGTCTGCTTGTAACCCTCCTTACATGCTCTAAATTTTTTAATTTTATTTTAATTAAGAAAATATTTACAATCTGTATACAAACCAACAATACAATAAGTAAATGGGCTGGATAAAAAAATTAAACAGGACGACGTGTAGGAAAGGAGCGTCCATTAATTTAACTTCCAGATATGAACTTAAAGGATTAGTTTAAGAGATAAATATTTTTATTATTGTAACATGTTAAGTAGATCTCGCGGTCAGTTCCGTTTTAATCGGCGAAGAGGATTGTAGGGTAATGTGAGAGACAAAAACTTAGATACAAGAGGGTTTAAGTGGTTAAAGTTATCGTCTAAGCTCGTCGAGAGCAATAAGATATTTAATTATTTTGTTATAAATACAAAAAAATAATAATATAAGTAATCCCTATATGTTTATACGTCCAAACGTCTTAATTCATTTAACACGCGTCATAGGTTAATTATATTAGTAATACCTACTTCCACCACGAACAGGAACCGGCATACAGCGCCTGATAGTCATTTAGATGCTATTTGATTTCAGTTGAACGTCCAATACAAATTTAATGGGCATCTGTAGATAAAAATTCTGGGGGCGGATAAATCGTTGGATGGGTATTGATAGTTTTGAACAAGTGATTACGTGATACTTTTCGAAAAACATCTACCTGAGTTGCTGGAAATTTACTTTCTATTGAAATATAATTTGTTATTTATTTAAAATATTTGCAGATCTATTTATTTAAATACCTTCTTATAGAAAATCGTATGACCTGTATGAAATTACACGTGGACAAATACCTTATATTATAATAAGTATAAGGTCGCTTATTTAGTTCGACGATAAAGCCTATGTCAAAGTATGCAAACTAGTCCTGCACAAAAATCTATGAGTTGGATTACAACCAAAACTTAAAGATAACCATAATAACATTTTTAATTTTATTTATATTTTTAATTTTTAATAACTGTAATTAAAAAACGTAAAATCGTCTAAGCTGTACATATAAGTTTAGCTTAAACATGACGTTATTACAGTACGTTTTTAAAAATAACACTATTTAATTGCAATGCGATTACTTTATATTTTAATTAACCTGAGATATTTATGCCGTATCAAATCATTATTTTATAGCGATTTCATGGTAATTATAAGACTTTAAAATGTATAAATAAAGGAATAGCCATTGATTATATTATTTAACTACAACGATATATTTATTAGGACATTAAATATTTAAAAATAGAATGTCATGTGTCATAAAACTGGTAGAATATTTCAGAATAATCAATAAAATATGTGCCTAATTTACTATGCAGTATTGTAATATTACATTTTTTTTTTATTACTATAATATTGTTTAACGTTAGAAACATTTTGCTTTGTCCGAACTCCAGTTAGAACCGGTGGTTTGCAATGCTATTATACTAAAGCATCCAGTGACATTTTCATTTGGACCGTAAACCTCTTGTATAATTTTCCAACATCCGAACGGCACTATTGGACGTAGCTGATTCGACACTTGACTTTTCGTTATTAAATGCACACACTGTCGTATAAAACCAGCATCACAATGGAATGGAATTTGTTAGTTAGTTGATTGCCATAATATTGCATAAAATCTATCATATTTTGCACTTACTTTTCGAAGAGGACATCCATGTGGGAATGACGGTATGAAAAGTCTTTTTAATCTTTCAACTGAAGTATGGTTAGAATGAAAAACAAATTTTATAACGTCAGTGTGGTCCTTATTAAAAAGAGGTACACCTAACGCTGTACGACATCAAAACATTAAGTTTTAAAAATTAATATTTTTTCTCTGTTACTCTACATAAATAAAATGAAAATCTCTTACACTATTTTTGTGATTCTTTTATATTTGTTTCAGTACGCTGATGCAAATCTTCTTGTAAGAATACTTTAAGAGGGGACATCACTGGTGTGACATCAAATGGTGCGACTATTGCAGTGTTAAATAAGGTTTATTATGACTGTTTGTATTCTATACTATGGGTGCAACAAGTATAATTGAAAATAGATATAAAAGTGATAGAGACCTAAGGAGGAGGCTTACAGTAGAGCCATTTGTACATAACTATTTAAATTTAAATTAAATAACATTCAGTAGATCTCTGGACCCATTGCGGTTGAGACACCTGTTTGGTATGCCCGGAAATGTTTTTGTGTGAAGTTATGTAATATGTCCGTTGCATTTTGAATGAAGTCCCGATTAGAACATGGGTGCTATAAAAAGTTCCATATTGGTGATGTTCTATGGAGCTTTGATATCCAAGCATAGGCATATGAATTAAAAAGCCTTAAATACCTTAAATAAAAATAATTTAATTTAAATGCTTTTCTCAATCACATATTTGAAAGTCTATTACTTATGTACCATATACATTATAATTTTTTTATTCTAACACAACTACATTATTTTTTATTTATCCTCATACAGTACATCATTACATGTCTTTTTCTCCATTATCCTGTTTGGATGTAAGCACAGGGGCCATATATTCTTCTTAAAATTTTTCTCTCAAATAAAATTAATCAGCTTTCCTCTGATTATCTAAGAGGCCATGTCTCAAAGGCACATAAAATAATAGGATGTATCAATGTCATATAAATCTGTACTTAAAGATTTCTTTATATGGATATCCTGAGCATAGTATTTATCCAAGGACAAAATACCACTTAAAGGCCTTTTGTATCCTGTTAATCTTTTCCATTTTTAGGCCATTGACTTGTATTAAAAGATGACTAAACTATTTGAAATATGGCACCGCTTTGAATGTGTGTCCTTCGAAGTTCATAAAATGTCCCTGTTGATATTCCTTCTCCAATCGACTTATTATCATTTAATCAGTTTTTCATCATTCTTACACAATTCGACCTTTACCGCTGTAATTTCCATTATACGTTGTTTTACAAATCTGTTCTACCTCTACTAGGGTATTTCCTAATAAAGCTATGTCTTTGGCATAAGGGACAAGATTTGTCCTTGAGTTCCTTAGTATTGTTCCATAAATTACATTAATTTCTCTGATACTAAACTAAATATCAATGGGACAAGTGCATCTCCTTGCATTAGGCCCGTGCTAACATTAACTGGGTCTGAAGTTTCGATACTGCCTTTATTTTAATTTCTGTGATTTGTAACTAGCTCTAATTATGATCACTATCTTGATAGAAAAACTAAATTTCTTTAGTATATTTATAAGATTATTAGGTTCAGAGCTAAAACTTTTTTCAATTTATATTTAAATAAAACTGAGATTAGATTCTACAGCTAATTTTAAATCATCCCAATTTTTATTAATCTTAAAAGCTCCCTACGTCGTCAGAAAACATAAAAAATTTACTCTTTAGCACCGAGACAGGAATCGAGTTAAAACAATTAATAAAACCAGTGCATCTAATGATGTGCTTGGGGGCCTCTCACTTTCTAACTGAGAAAGAGTTGTTTATTATTGTTCGACATACTTCCTTTCTAATAATTAATGGTAATGCAATAACGAACGGTAAAATACATAGTGAAAACTATACAGTGAATTACATTAACCAATTTGGTGATTTTCAGTTATTATTAACATGTAGAATAATACTCAAATCTACATTTTTTTGGAACATTTACAACAATTCTTCTATGGGGGACAGTATCCGGCTGATTTTATTCAGCTATTGAACACATACAAGACATTGAGCTCCGAGCCCATTGAATTGAGCAGCGATGAAATAGCAATACTGACCTCAAATTATAACGACGGATCAAAAACCAATAGAATTCTTACTCAATTTAAATTCTGCCGCAAAATGCAAGAAATACAGTGCACGAATATCTTACTTTTGAAGTTTAGTTTACCGAAAGTCGAAAGTTCTTTAAAAGTTATTGCTGACTACGTGTACAATATGATAGAAATGTCATATAGAGGGAAATTTTTAGTGAGCGAATGGCTTTGGAAACTGCATATACAGCTACATTTTGGTGAAACAACATCGCTTACCGGAGATAAACGAAACCCTACAGAAATTGATAACGGTGTGTCATAAAAATAAATACTTAATGAAACGGTATGATTAGATTTTAAATTACTTCAACGTGGAATCTGGTAAATTTTTAATGTTAAATACATTTTTAAAAATGTATGACGACAAATTTCAAAGTTTCGTCAAGGACAAGGAACAATTTACATCGGATGTTGAAGACTTGTTGGTGAAGTCTATGTGGGAGTATTCGGGAGTCATTTTCGACGAAATCTCCGGCCTCACCTTTAGATGGAATAATATATATTACGATATATTCGAAAAGGAAATGAAAAATATCAAAAATCAATACAATAAGTTTGAATGGATAGCAGAACCTTTTAAACATAAGAAATATCAAGAACTAATTTTAGACGTCTTAAAGGCAAAATTTTACGTTTATATTTGGGTATATTTAGTTTGTTATCAAAAGATAGTCACATCTACACTGCCGCGTAAATTTTGGCCAACAAAAAATAAATTAAATGATATAGTGGCATTGCGGACCAAGCTTCGACACCGGTATGGAAAATGTCTATATTCTGTAAATAAGGTATTATATTATGCTCATATTGATGACCAATTCTTTAACGACGTGATAATTTTATTGAGTGAAATATATGAGCCCGATGACAAGAAGATAACTGAAACTGTGGACAAATTAGCAACAGAAGTAAACCGCATACTGGATACCTATAATAAACCAAAAAATAGTTATAGAGTGCCCAAAATTGATCGTAAATTAATCGAACGAATTTATAAAATAGATTCCGATTCTTTTAAATATTATGGAACAGAGTTTTTTAATTCCTTTGAGAATATTGAAAAAAGACAGTTACATATCAAATTAAATATTCTATTGTTTTATACAAATGTAAACAGAACCGTCGACTTTGTGATCCCGAATAAATAACAAAGACACTTTAATATTTGTTAAATAATAAAACTCGTTTGATTATAAAATATATTAACATTTTACTAAAAATACTATGCATTAACCTAAAGAAATTGATATTGTACATATCTAAAAAAATGTTTTTTGATTTGTTGACTTTTATTTTGGATCATAATAATGAATTGTGTTATATTGTATCAATCATTTTTAATAAATTATAAAAATTGAATAAAACTTTATCAAGTATCGATTTCTCATACTGATAATTTTGATATTTTCCGTAGTCATACGTCTAAATGATAAAAAACAAATGTTCAAAAAAAAAAAGCCAGAAAAAACGTCGACCACTTTTGGTTGTCCGATATTAATTCTATAAAAATATACGAGTTTATTGGCTACTACACTAGGTTTTATAGCAAACAGATTTTTATGTTAACAATTTCAATTTAAAATTTCCAAATTATGTTTTTATTTCACAATAAACTGAAATTTTTAACTGAAAATCGCAAACAACATCGTAAAGTAGCCAACGTTCAAAGAACTCGTATTGGTTTTGGTTTTGCTGAATTGATCATAACACCAACGCAGAACGTCTTTATGGTTTATATGTTGACCTTGTATTGTTTTCGAATCATTTTAAACAAGCTGAACCTTTAGGAGACGCGGGCTATAAAATAGAACTAAAAAAACTGTACTATATTGTAGTCTACACTTTGGGTATTAAGCACTATTGTTATTGTTTACTCGTAAGACATTTTTACATAATAACACTATCATACACTTTAACAACCAAAGATATAAATGCTGGAGACGAATATATATTATTATGTTTGTGTATATATATATATATATATATATATATATATATAATGACTTAATGACGTAATGATCATGACGTCAGCACCAGGGGTGGATCTAGAATTCTTATATGGGGGGTGCTACCGGCTACGATTACTATTAGAATTCATCAAACATGTAAAATTGGAACATTTCTACTTTACTTGTCAATTGTCATGGTACCAAAATTTAGTATTAAATATTTAAAAACAATACAAATCACAATTAGAAAAACATTCTTCATTTCAGATTTACTTACTTATTTTAAAAAATAATAACATAAATAAATCGCATTTTTTTTTTTTTTACTTAGACCAGTCTTCTAACTGCATCCTTTTATTTTATTTCCTGGAGGTGTTCACAATTTTGTTGATGTCAACGGGTGTATTTTTGTGAAGTTTTAATACGGTTAAACCATTTAACTTTATTTCCATTTTTGTTGAACGTAAATAATTTTTCTGTCTTCTTAATGTCGAGAACGATTGTTTAGAAGTGGCTGTAGTAACCGGAATCGTGGAGAAAATTTGCAACAGAATTCTTATAGTGGGAAAAAATCACCACAGTGTGCTAATGCCTCAACAGCAGTTTGTGGGACATCAGGTTCAACGTTGTTCCATTTATTTTTCCATAAATTTATAGATAATAAAGAATCGATATTCAGAATATTGACTCGTTTATTATAAAGTTCATTATAGTTAATTACTAGGCAATATAATTGTCCTAAGTACCGACAATGTTCCCAAATTGTTCAACTATTTAAAAAAAATCAACATGTATAACAGTTTGTAAATGTATAGCATTATAAAAGCTCGATTATATTGTAATTAATTAACCAATGTCTATCTGCTGAAGCCATAACAATAAAAAAAAAATATAGTAAACAGAAAAAACCCAAATTTCGACAATCTACCCCTTCCTGGGGAAAATGTTGAATGTTTAATTTAATTAATTTTATTTTAAATTAAAGTCTGAAATTTTGATTAAAGGGGAATCAAATTTGGCTCTATAATAGTTTCGAAGATTCGAATATCTGTAATAGGTAAACAGTCCAACCTGTACATTTCAATACAAGCAATTATGATCTTAAATTTGGAATACATTAAAAAAAATATTGCCTTCACATCGAGTTACACCCAAAAGGAGTTGAACAATCACAATTATTTTTCCGGGCAACGCCGGCTAATTCAGCTATTGTATTATATTGTTGTACAGGGCTATTCGAATAATAATTATTTTGTTGCTTATTATTATAATTTTTTTTCGTTTAAGAGTAGACTATACAATTGTTCACAAAGAAACTAATAATGCGACATAAATTAATAATTCTTATTTACGTTGTACGTTTCCAGACGTATTTACATTTTAAAATAAATAACCGCTGTAAAAAACATGAGAATGCATGTGTAAAATGCTCTACAAAATATCAAAATATATTAGACGATTATCACGTTCAGTGGTCTAACTTAATTAAAAGAGTAAAAAGTTATATTTTACAGCAGCATGCACTTAAAGACCGTCGTTTTCCTATGTTCAATTATATTTATCCAACAGACATTGACAGCATTGACAGCATGGAGAGCAGTTGCACAATTCATTGGAGTTGAGGTATATTTATTTTAAATTAAAGCTATTGATATATTTTGGTACATGTTGCTAAACTAGCTGTTCAGTTTTTGCTGTAAAACTAATAAATATGTATTTTCTATAAAGTAGATTAATGATTTTTTTAATTTTTTTAATCTAGCAAACAGCCCCAATTACAGAACCGGTAATATTTTTTTATAGCGATTGCCTAAAATTTGATAAAATAATTATCAGTTTTCGTTATAACATTAATAAATTGATTGATTATATTATGTGAACTAAATATATTAAGCACTTAAATGTACTAAATGTACTAATGCATTATCAGTAAGATAGCGTGTGATAAATACGACGAGTGTTGTTGTGTCCGGTGAAAATAACAATCAAATATCAATGAACATAACAACTGGCTTTTAATATGATAAGTGATCGACACACCAAGTTTAATGGGAAAAAAAATAACACTCATTCGTAGGAAAACGTCAAACAATGTATTCAATTTTTCATAATGTTAGCTGTGTTCATTGAAATAATCCTCTCATTGGGAAATCTATCAATGATGATGTTGTATATAGAAACTTACCTATCTGTCGGGATTTCTGTTTCAACCAAACGTACATAAACATTAATAACGTGTATTGCAGTACCAACTGGGTCAATATTCGGATCAAATATCTTCTTTATAAAAAAAAACAATAGTGGTGGAGTTTACATGACCCGATAACAGGAATAAAAATAAAACTGGCGGAGTTTACATAAAATCTTTTTTCTAGACCTTCATCTGCCTGTTATTTTGACGGTGTTCACAATCGCCCAACGCCATCTATCGAGAATCGGCATAAACATAATGTTAGTCGCCGAATACTCTTATGCTATGGGCTATCTGTCTATTACATAATCAATGGTAATACCTATTGTAGAAATTGTATGAATTATAATCAGATACAGAGTTATAAGCCTAATACACTTCATAGATAAGAACAATAAAATAAAATTACTTTAATTGATTAACTAACATTAAATGTATGTGAATATTATCTTTTGTGTACCATGTATACTATGTTTATATTTTTTGATAAATGATAGTCCTTACCTATAAGGAGGAGGGAAATCAAAATAACACTCTATAACCACAAAATAATTGATTATAAAAATAATAGAACCATTAACCATTATAATTATTATAATAATCATTCTTTATTGTAAATCCTCGTGAGACACCCTAATCAAAATTTACCACCTAAATACCACCACTTATATTAAAAAAAGCTATAACAGTAAACAACTGTACATGTTATAGGCCCATTCTTGATCTACTCTTCAGACCTAAATCCCTAAAACTTTGCTTAAAAAAGTGAAATAAAAAAAAAATTCTATCCCTTCTAGAGAAAAAAGATTTATATTTTTTTGGTCATTGAAAATTCGCCAAATGGAGTTATTTACTTCACGTTTGGATCGTCAATAAAAATGTCATCATTTCCAGACCATATAAAAAACGCATTTAAACTAGCTCTTGCGCGCCTCCCTCAGAGGATATTGTGGAAATATGAAAATAAAATGGAAGGCAAACCGGAAAACGTGATGACGAAAAAGTGGTTCCCACAACGTGATATTCTTTGTAATAATCGGAGAGAAGTTATTAAGTAATACATTGTTATTTTATACCTGTAAACGGGAGAACTGGTTTTTTTTTTAGTACACCCAAATATCAAGCTATTTATCGGGCACGGCGGAATATCCGGCGTGTTTGAAGCTGTCGATGCCGGACTTCCGATGTTAGGATTTCCACTTTTTTACGACCAACCGAGAAACATTGCTAATCTCGTGGACGCCGGAATGGCCATTTCACTCGACGTGATGACTGTCACTGAAACTCAGATTTACGAATCGGTTGATAAATTAATCAACGATAAAAAGTAAGAACAGCAATAATCATTCAAATAGGAAAATTTAACATAAATACAATTTTTACCGACATTGCGTACGAAGAGTTAAGTAATAACTCGAACAGCAAACATTTGTATTGTATAGGGTCAAAATATAATTTAATCTAAACATGTGTTTGTATTGAGTAACTTCTAATCCACAATATGTATTAAACATTTAATACTTATCGTCTTTACTATTTATTTTTGACATTTTCATGTCTTAGCTCTGGCACATAACCGTAAAAAGCGTTCGTTACAAAATCGTTACAAAGCCGTTACAGGGGTAGAAGATAGGGGGTGGGAGATAGGAGGTAGGATATAGAGGGTGGGAGATAGGGGGTAGGAGATAGGGGTGGGAGATAATAAATATGTTGTACGTTCAACGTTCAAATTAGAACTAAATTATAAATTCAAAATAATTTAATTCTCTATGTTAAGTTACTTTTGGCCAGATAATAAACACTACAATTTTAGCCAGAAACTTGATTGTACATAATTTTTTTATCTCCTTGGCCTAATGTATTCGGTACTTCAACGAGACATGAAAATGCTATATCTTGGTTGCAGACTCGGCTGAAAAACTGTCTTTATTTCTTCCTTTTCTCCTTTCTTCTTTTAAAAAGCCGAGTCTGCAACCACGAAAGATCATTTACATGTCTTGTTGAAGTACCGAGATAAATAATTTAGAGTAGTGGTGGAATTATAAATAATGATATAGTATACAAGGAATCAGTAACAAGCTAGTATATTAAAACATCAAGTTTCTGGCTAATATTGTAGTGTTTAATATTTGGCTTTAAACAATTTATAGAGAATTTGGGCCCTTAAACTGTTTTGAATTTATTATTTAATTCTAATTTGAACGTTGAACGTACAACATATCTCTTATCTCTTATCTCCTATTTCTTTCCCTATCCCCTACCCCATCTCCTACCCCTATCTCCCACCCCCTATCACTCACCCCTATCACCCACCTCTATTTTGTTACCTATTATCTCTTATCAGGTAACAGCGTAACGCTTTTTTTCGTTATGCTTTTTTGGTAACGATTTTTTCGGTTATGTGCCAGAGCTAATTCCCAACCCCAACCCCAACCCCATCTCTAATTTTTCTTCACCCTCTTGGTAACGCTTTCTTCGGTTATGTGCCAGAGCTAAGACATGTAAATGTCAAAAAACTGATTTACTATGGCACAATATTAATGCATTGTTACATAGTTATTTAAGATAAATTAAAATATTATGGATAGACTTAATTTAATTACTTCAGATCATGAATTTGCAATCAAAGTTAGTCCACCATGGGAATGGGTATTAACTAAAAAGTCGATTACGTTAAGTTGCCTAAATATCAGTTTTTAACCCTGTGTTCCTCTTCAAAACATAAAAATTCTAATACTCATTAAATCTTTTATGAATAAAAAATTTGTCTTAGATATTATGAAACTTCTTATTTTTTTTTTCATTTGTTCTTTGTTACTTACAATTAGGTACTCGTCTAACGCTAAACTAGCTTCCAAGCGTTTCAAGGACCGCCCAATGTCACCTGGTAAAACAGCCGCTTACTGGACGGAATACATTGTACGACATAATGTGCGCAACATCTAAAGACAAAAGCATTCGATCTCACGTGGTACGAATATTACCTTATAGATATACTATGTCTGATACTTGTCACGATTTCAGTCATTGGCTTTATTATTTATAAACGTTTACATGATGTACGAAAACAATTTTTATTTAAGTTAAAGTTCAAAACAGAGTAATTTTTGTAATTAGCTTCTTTATGATTTGTAAAATAGATTTATTGTTTATCAAGTATTTATATGACTACACCAATATTGAAAAAAAAAAATTATTAATTATATTTTTTGATTCTCTAAAGAGTATGTCATAAAGTTGTATAACTTATTCAAAAGTTTTAGAGTGCTACAAATTTATATTATTATATATATACAAATAAATTATGATTTTAATTTATTTAAATTTGTATTCGTTAAATTTAATACAGTAGGAAAGCGGTATTTTTTTTTCTTTTACCCTTATTAATATACAGGGTGTATAAAAAAGAATGTTGGGGTTTTTGCTAACAAGTTTTATTTTAGGAAACGCTGAAATAGACATTTTGTACCAGCGTTCCTCCTAATTTCTTATCCCGATTCAAGCACTTAGTAGATACTTAAAGGGTCAAGGAACTCGCAATTGTAAATAAATCAAAAGTATGCTATGGTGACGTATCATATATAATCAGTGATTTATTAGTTATTAATATATAATAATTATTCGAGTTCGAATATTAAACATAACTTTTTAGTTGGTAATATATTTTCAAAACAATCTGGGTGTGATGCCTCTACAAACGAGTAGGTATGTTTTTTGTACTAGTATAGGAAAAACTGTTTACTTTTTAAACGTATTCCATTTGGTTGTTTGTATTTTTTTATGTTTGATCTATTTGTTTGCACGGTAGTAGATACTGTATATTTACATAAGTTATAGCGAATACTTATTTTATACCTCCGAATTTCACTATCGTTGTAGTGTTTAGAACGATTTAATGGGTTATTTCTTCCCTAAGGACATGGAACTACATGCAATTAGTGTTTAACGCATAGAAGTTATAACATACAACTAGCATTTTTAATTTTAGTTAAAATCTCCTGTTTTTTAAATTTTATTTTAATGCGCTATTATTTTAACAATATTACAGCACAACAGTTGCGAATTAATATACAATAATAACTGTATTTTAACAACTATAAAAAAAATAAAACATGCGAAAAGTAACAATTAAATGAGAAATTCAGCTTTGGAAAGAAAGGGAATTATGAGGACAATAACATTGTTTTATCATAAAGAATTTTTCACAACGTCTGATTGATTGTCGCATTGCAAATAAAATACGAAAAACACTTGTTGCTTACACACGACCTTTTAAGTTTGAGAATAGTAATATTTTACAAAAACCTACGTTATATTATTTTTATGATTAAAACCACTATGGCTTAAGTAAGCCATAGTGCAGATAAGTATCTGCACGATATACAAAAGATACAACACAACATTAATGTTTTATATTTCTTTCAATCGACAAAAATTTTTTTAGAGGATATTATGATCTTCTAAATTTCACCCTCTGACAATCAAATGAGATTTCGTAGTCTTGAATGAAAACTTACTCAGTCCAATCGAGGGCAAGTCCTTGTGCAATGTTGAAAAATGTCTAATATTATTTATGAATAATGCCGGTGGTGGACGCTATGTGTTAATAGTTTGTTTGGCATTATCGTTCGACGCTGTTTCGAAAAAAATCGTGTCGTGGTCTGTACCTTTTTCTAAAAGCACGTTAAACTTATTTGGTGAAGAAAATACTTTTGTTTTTTTCTAAACTATTTTGGGAGAAGTAGGTTAAGAAAGGTAGTGACACTTACTTGCCAGTAACGGTATGCCCATATTATTCAGGACCCAGCCCGATGACCTGATATGTAGCGACCTTTCAATATACCGACAACGGACCTCGTAAAAACAGACGGATTGACATATTGACCGATGAAACCGGACTAAAAAGGTGATTTAAACACTTTAAATATGAATTTTGAACACTATTACGGACTTACAAACTTGTAATTAAGTATATGACCTGTATATAATCATAATATAAGCGTTCTAAATGTGGATAGGAGGGAAAGTGCGCGCAGATAAAAATAATACTACACTCCACTTTTCCTCCTGCCCGAAACTTCAATAACTTCAAAAATAGTTATTCAAAACTGTTGTTGATTAATCAAAATTTTTAGTACATAATTGTCAATAAAAAAATGAAATATATGCGCCATCTTTTAGCTTTAAAACTAATTTTGACAAATTGTTTAAAAATGCGAAGTTGTAGTATTTATTTGAACAATATTTACTCAAAAACAAGTAATCTATTGAAAATCTTGTTACATTATGTATGTGTTTAGAATTAAGGACTCTTGATACCCGTTTACCTGGGTATTACCCAGGTAAGCAGGTACCTGGGTTTTTCGGGTATTGATCGGGTATGCAAACAGTGGGTACCCGTTCTTATACAATTACCCGGGTTTTTCCAAACTTTGCATGGAATCTTTCTATTTCAGGGTAAAATAAAGGGTGATTCTTTTATCACGAACCAGTCAATATCTCACAGGGTTTAATAAGAAATTACATTTTTTTTTTAAACAATGTGATCCCAATTTTTCACAATTTTTTTTTTGTTTTTGCCCCCCTCCCAACTTAGATTGTTTGATAGTAACTTTTGAAACTTAAATAATAACGTATATATTTTATTACCTTTTTAAATAGAGAATAATGTAATACAAATTTTGACTGGTCGATGATAACCAGTTTCGGATAACTATTTTTGAAGTTATAAGAGTTTAAAAGTTAGGATGGGAGGGGAAAAGCGGTTGGGAAATGCGCCCAGATAAAAATAATACTACACTACACTCCACTTCGTTTTAACGGCAGATTTACAATTGAAACCTTTGCGTCAATAAAGTATCTGTTTATACTTCATATATCAAACTGATAAAAAAATTACAAAAAAAGCGAATAAGACGCAAAATAAAATACTACTAACTGTATGTTGTATACACACATTTCCGTTTATCATGGCACATTTTATAAAACGAAAATTCAGAGCACATAATAAAACCTCATCCATAATCGCAGTTGAAAACCCAAATATGGCTTCTGGTTTAAGAACTCTGTATACGTTAGAAAACATTCGTTTTGATCGATAGCATTTTTCGATTTACAAAAAAAAATATAGTCATATATGTTTTTACTTATTTATTATATTATGAGTATAATATAATATAATATATTCCGGTTAAAAAAATACTCCATAAAACCAAGTTTTGAACAATTATGAATGGAATTTTGAGAAGTAGGCTGGAGGAATTGCCATAAAATTGTTGTTGTCATTAAAAACTAATTAAGTATTTGCCATACGTTGTGTAATTACATATTTTAAAATATTGCGAATGAAAAATATAACAATATTATACATTATACGGTTATTTTAGGCTAAAATTTGTAATCCCAATTTGATAAACGGGTAAAACCATGTGGAAAAATAGTTCAAAGATTTTGGTTAAAACCAATTTTTTTTTTCGCTTTTTCTTGATTTTGAGGATGAAGGAGTTGATTTATTCTACTTTTGACTAACCCAATTACCATCTGCATACGATATAGAGGTGCTACACTAGTAATTCGGTTCACAGGCAAAACAAAAATTACCTAAAAGTTAGTTTATTAAGACAAAAAAATGTACCCTTTTTCCTTGAAAATCGAGAAAAACACCCGAAAAATACATAATATCTTTAAGCTTAAGATTACAGCATAATGATTTTTTTTAAAAATAGAGTTGAATTTATTCCAAATTTGTGTGGAATGTTTTTCAGTCAAAGTACTTTTGAGAAACGTTAACAAATTGCTAAAATATTACAAACCAAACCTGTTAAAAAGAGTAGACACTTTTTCTTTTTTCTCTTGTTCGAGCAAAGTTTTAGAAGTAGTAACTATGGTCTGAAAATTTTACTAAGGGTGCATCTAGTATGGGACTATAACATATAGAAATTTCTCAAAAATCCGAAGAAAAAAATGTTTGCATCAGTTAACAGGTATCCGTAAAATATATTTTAAATATGGTGTTATTTACGATTTATGAACAACGGCACTAAATTATTATAGAAATACGATTAACCCTAATCGTATTCGCCCTTATACATAAACCGGTCAACTGGCGTGTCAATGACCTTGAACAACTGGAATATTAGAAAGGAATAAGCAATAAACAAACATTGCACATCATTATAAAACCAATAGCAAAATAGAAATAGTTCATCTTGTTTAGGGAAAGGGCTTATTTTATTTTTTGGCCATCAATACATTTCGATAGTATTATACTATCTAAAAAAATATTCCATACAAAATTTGAACTAATCGGACTATTGTTAAAAATAGTTAAATTTTGTGCAAAATTGTATTCGGTTGCCTCTTTGAGAAAGTTATTAACTTTTTTTGTTTATTTTGGCCACTACATTTTAGAGTATTGAAAAACAATGGAAAATATTACAAATATATATATTTTGATATTGGATTTTCACAAAAAAATTCTAATTTATTTTACAAATTCTATTATACATTAATATTCTTGTACCCGCGGTGACAATACGTGGAAAAAATTAAAACACATTGTTGTAAGAATAAGACATAAACTGTATTACAACATAAATTGTATTTATGTCAAGAAACTGTTTTTTAGAAATATTATTTGTTTTGTATGGAAATTTTTAGTCGTCGTCGAAGCTAGACCATCAATACTTACAGCAGAAAATATTAAATACATTTTTATTTTCGGTGTTTATAAAAATTACCAAACAGGAAAATTCTATGATTTTTCGAGTTTTAGTGAAAAACCATTGCATTTAGCGTAAAATTACATATTATATTTATAATGGAATATTACATTTTCTATAAATATTGTTTTCATCCATTTTTCCAAAAATGCATTATCATTCAAAAAAAAAATATATAAACCATAACTTGTTTTATTTATTTAGAATAACTGGTTTTCTACGGTTATTTAAATATATTTGATAAACGATTAGAAATCTAGTAGAACATTTTTCATACATTTTATACAAAATGTAATTGCCTGCAAAATAGGTTATAGGGAAAAAATGCATACGATCCACCATTATAGCTTCGATGCGGAACAACGATGCTATTGGTTTTACAATGATGTGGGGTTTTTGTGTCTGTCTAAAAAAAAGCTATCCAGCTGTAAAGTACACGAAGGCCGCCATTTTATATTTTCAACGGTTATCTCTTCAGACCACAGACAAGTATGGTTCGAAAATCCTAACTTAATTAAAAATTAATTGATTGAAATAATAAATTTCTATAAGTCATACTTTTGTAATTCAAATGTGAACGACGTGTCTACTGATGACAAGTAAAAATTGTCCTGGCCAATTTGTCAATAATATTGAAAGTAAACTAAACAAATATAGTCAGATATCTTGCATAGTAACGGCTAAAACCACAACGTTCTAATAACCAGTGGACTTGTTGGTTCGTTTTGGTCTAAAATGAGGCTCCTCAACAAGTACTTTTTAGAAGTTTTTTTTATTTTTTAAAGAAAGCAGCTCTTCGGTTCGTAGTACTACACCGAATCTTGAATTCTTTTCATCGTCAAACCTAAATCAAATTTTACCTAGAGAAAGTTTGCTTTTGTTTTTCTTAGTTTACTATGTGTAACCATTTTGGATATCAATAACATAGACATTTTTTTTTAAAATTTTTAAATTTAAAAAAAAACCTTACAGTACTCGTTTTATTTTTAAACTATAATGCCAACATTTAGTTAGAGTGTCCAATTAAATTTAAAAAAAGTTATATTCATTTAAAAACACCTAATTAGTATATTGAGCATGCGTTATAATCATGTTCACTTAACGTCGACAAATATAGGGTCTTTAGAATTTCATGGCTCACTTGACTTATTGACGATTTTTTTTAAATTATGAAAAACAGCCTATGTGAATCATTTTTGGTTTTTATCATAAAATAATATTGTAAAGTTATTGTAATGTTTTCGCCGTCGGTACGGGGATTTGGCGAGGGGTGATTTTGGAATATCTTATAGCAACATGTATATTAGTTTAAATATGCACGTTAAGCTATTTTTTTAGTAAAATAGAATTTGATTGAACTTTGAAGTTTATAGCATCAACTAAAAGAGCCGTAGTGGTTTAAAATTTATTTTTATAAATGCAATTTCTACAATAATCGTTAAGCATTTTAACGAGTATTTTCAATTATATTTAGATGAATTGATTTATTATTATTTATTTATTTATTTTTTTAAATATAAATATCCACGTTTGAATTAATAGATTTCGGTTAATGTCAGATTTGTTGATATCTCTAATAGCTTTGTTGTTATTAACTGTTTAAAATTCGCTCTGTTTTTATTTATTTTAATACAACTTTATTTAGCTAAACTACAAAAAAACCTATGATGTACATGTATAGGTTGTTAGTAATATTATCTCATTGGGACTGCTACCGTTGAAAGGGGATTTTGTTGATTAGTTTTAGTATGGTGCGCTCACTGTTGCCGGACGAGCAATTATCCGGTGAAAGGATCCTTCTCTCTGGCAACGGACTGACTATCCATTTCGGACAGTGAGTTAGTTAAGATGCTATCACCTCATGATGGCAGCACTTGGCCTTTAAGGCCTGTTTAAGCTACATGATGATGATGAGATCTTTGAATAGTAGTGAGCTTATAACTATTACTCTTGTGGATGATATAACTTGATTAACTAGTAAGTCAACTTCTTCATTACCATTAATTCCGGCGTGAGAGGTGACTTACATAAATTCATTTTTTTTTTAGTATCTGAAAGTAGAAATCACAGCAAAAACCATTTTTTAAATACTAATGTATGTACAACATAAGCTATACTTAACATAAAATAAATACATATAAGTTATATAAAAAATAATAAGTCTACAATGTACTCTTACGTATGCTATTTTTAAATGACTCAAAATTACAATTAAATATATCGGTTTCTAAATTTAACATATTGCCGTTTGTCATTAAAATAGTATGATGAGAAAAAGATAAATATCTAAATTTAATATTATCAATATAAAATAATTAAATGGATATGGTTGAGAATTTGCTCGTTATTGGAATTAGTTAAATTATTGATAATAGAGCCGAAATCCATATTTGGCAGTAATAGTGATTTGTAAATATAGTAGTAGGCTATTATTTTTTGCTCCCCTTGTAAGGTGGTAGAGTGTCTTAATATTTCCATCGTGTTTTTTACACTATGTTTTTAGAAATGTGTAACTCTTAACAAATACATAATAGTTCGCCATGAAAATAGAAAATTGATATCGATTATATCTCGAAAGGAACGATTGGCTTTAACTGGTTCCAACCGTAGTGTTGGATTAGCGTCCGCACTTCATCTGGAAATGTATAACATCATGCTTACAGACATATTATATAAAATCTGCACGCTTCGAACAACTTGGCTATATTCAGTCGAATCAAATGCAAGGAAAAAAGAAGATTGGAACGAGTAAAAAACTTTAAAAAAAATACATCTAAGACTTGATAAGCATTTCAATAAAAAAACACTCTCACTTTACAACACAACGACTTTATGTAGATACAAGTTAATTACATATTTAAAATTAAACTAATTTCGTTACAATTCACGTATGTTATTTTATAATGATTACAAATAACACATAGTTTAAATTGAATACACTATGAACAAATTGAAATATAACCATGGTTACATGTATTATACGATTTTACAAAGTGTACATAAGTATCCAGTGCATAATACTTAGTGTAACGTTGTACAAACCAAAAACAATTTATTTATTTTTTAAACTTAACTGATTGTGCAATAGTAAAATAGTATTGAAAGACATATATTTTTATACTTTTACTTATAAAGTTCCTATATCATTGCCCACTTACTATTACTAAACCCATGCTCCATTAACATTATACCTTATGATGAAATATTACTTATTATACCTACTCCCCCACATATGTTACTCTTAAACCATTCTCCATTATATTAATAGATTATAGAATTAGTTTAGCTAAGTTTAATGTCATTAACTAAGG
The DNA here is from genome assembly GCF_023614345.1 of Adelges cooleyi. Taxonomy (NCBI): domain Eukaryota; kingdom Metazoa; phylum Arthropoda; class Insecta; order Hemiptera; family Adelgidae; genus Adelges; species Adelges cooleyi. The sequence goes on from NW_026095775.1 coordinate 129,100, forward strand.
TTATATAGTTTGTTAATTTTTCGAAACGTCTGGGGTTTGGACGCACTACCGCGATGGGTTTTGGCTTTAATAATTCGACATCAAAAAGTAAAGGGATGCTTGGTGGTAACTTATCTAAGGGTTTTTATTTCAAAATAGCCATTTAGTATATAATAAGACCCTCCTCCTTGCCTCTATCTTCAGTAAAAATTGCAGAACGCTGCAATTCCACCACGATTTGTCATCTCAACACCGTGTACCCATTTCGACAGGCCAACGCTTTCGATTGTTCTATGGCCATACAGACCATATATAACCACCCTACTGGCCACACGCTACACATTGAAGATTTTACTTGTCTGTCATCTCATTCTGAAAATCTTAACTGGCTTATAATTGTCATTTTGAATATTATAAGTCTATATTTTAACTTGTCTGTTATGCATTTATTACCACCATTTGAGTTTAATTTCAAACTATCTCCTAAAAATCCATCTATCGTCCACGTTTGTGTACGAAGCCTTGCATTGAGCCTTTCTATTCAAAGACCAGACGAACAGGGTCTCAACAGATTATGCTAACAAATCGAATGCTTTATATTCTATATCATAGTGTTATACACTCAGGTGACAAAAACATGTTGCTATTGTTTACTCGTAAGAAATTTATATGAAACAAGAAGACCATGTATCATAACGATCAAATATTTGAAAGCTAAACAGGTAAATATTTTTTACATTTGAAACGATGACGAATATGACTTGTTTTCAAATTGTATTATACGTCTTCATTCTATTGAAACCACATCTTTACGACTTGAGAGTGCTGTCTAATTGCGAGAGATAGTTTTTAACATTATGAGGCACCATTTAACCATTACTATTTTAATACTAAATTTAATTTTCTTTTTATCAACGGATGTTAATGGGAATGTCGGTGATCAAATTGATGAAGAATCAAGAAATAAAGATCATGAACGGTTATATGAAACGGTTGTACGCAGACCAACTACCTCCGAGTTAACCAATGTGCTAAATCACTCAACATTTTCTCAAGAGATTCAAGTAAAACATAATTATATGTAATATTAGGATTATAAAAATATATTACTATTATTATATAGTAAGGTTATTTATTAAGGGGCACATTATAGGCAATATTTGACAAAAGTTGATCTAGAAGCCACTTTAAATATTCCAACTAATTTGAAGGTAATTGGTTATTAAGCTTCTGAGTTACAACATTTTTAAGTTTGACAAAAGAAGACGGTTAGGTACGCTTACGAGTCTATTAGACGGATTTCAATTATATTTGTTTTTATGATAAATCTATTACTTTTTTTAAGAGGGCTCGATTTTTTATTAAGTTTTTAGAAAATTAGTTAGATTTATCAGTAAAAATATAAATGCTTAGAATCAAATATCAAGTTCCAAAAAATCGGCCTTAATAGAAAACATAAAACAAATTTAACAATTATTTAAAATTAATATTAAAAAAAAAAATGTAACTGTCGATATTTAAATGAATTTAATTTCTTTTTAGATCAAACATCTGCAACAGTTCTTTTTTATTGGACCGTATCCAATTGATTTTATCGAATTGTTGAACAAGTACAGCACATTTGCTTCTAAACCCATTAAATTTACCGACGCCGAAATATTAATACTGACCTCGAATTACGACGCGCAATCACTAAACATTAGAATTCTTACTCAATTAAAATTTTGCCGCAAGTTCCAAGAAATACAATGCAAGAATTTCGTACGTTTAAATGCCATGTTGCCAAAGATCGCAGAATATGACGATGAATATTTGAAAGATATTACCGAATACGTATATCATATGATAAAAATGTCGTACGAAGGGAAATTTTTAGCGAGCTCTTGGCTTTGGGAGTTGCATATAAAAATATTAGGATTTCAAGAATTCTTAATGTTGGAAATCCAAACATTTCTAGACCAACACTTACAGGAGATTCAAGAAACCCTACAAAAATTGATAACGTTGTGTCATGAAAATAAATACATAGAGCTCACTGTAAAAAAATTTCACCACAATGTTGATCCATTTGTGGGTGCGAGTGTGGACCTAACATATGAATATGTCTACAACGACGAGAGCCCTTTGCATATCGGTATTGAGAATTTTGTGTCACCAAATATAAGGAGTAATTCAGTAGCGTTGTTTAGAAAAATAGATGGCCTTGCTTTTAATTGGGAAAATACATGTTATTATCGTATGTTTAAAGAGCAACTTGAAAATATCAAGAATCAACTTGAAGAAAAAAAATGGGTTGTGTCACCGTTTGAATGCATAAAATATCACGAAATACTTTTGGACGTCATAAAAGCTAAATGGTATAGTTATATTTTGGTCTGTTTAGTTGTTTATCAAACAACAGGAAGCGAGGCTCGACCAGAATATGATAACTTTATACATACGTTAAGTGGGTTACTTAAGTTTACGTATATAGATGACCAAATCTTTAACAAGGTACTAATTTTATTGAGTCGAATATATGAACCCGATGGCAAAAATACTCATGAACTCATTAAGATATTAGAAGACGAAGTAAATCGTATTCTGGGTACTACACAAAATATAAAGGAAAAAATCGATTCCAAAAACTATGAAAAAATCAAGAAAAAACATGCTTCGGAATTTCTTAAAAACCATACACAGAGTTTTGAACATTTCTTCGTTTACATGTATAAATCTATGGAAGGATTAGATTTTAATGTTTTATTATTTTATATAAATAGAAATAGAACCAACTTTGTTTTTCCGAATGAATGATAACTAAAAATGCTTTTAATATTTCTAAAATAAAAAAAACCCTGTTTATTGTAAAATATTAACCATTCACTAAATGTGCTAGCTATAATAAAGGAATTAATATACACTTATTTTGATTCATGATAAAAAGAATTGTGTAGCAGCTAAAGATAATCATTATAAACTATAGATATAAATAAACTAATTTTAAATTTGTGAATTATGCGGTAGTAATATATATATATAATAAAAATATATATATTTAAAATTGTATTCAAATTTTTTGAATTAAAAAAAAAAATTCGTTTTGAGTGATTGTATGAGTTATATGCATTCAAAATTATATTGTTTTCTATACTATATTGTTATATAAAATTATCGTTCTTTGCTTGTTGCATTTTCATAATATATATGTTAAAGACTTAGTATAATTTTATGGGCTTTCTTGTGGATGTTATTTTAATTTGTTTGTCTTTTAATAGACATATTATTATAGACTAACATGGTATGTTTATTTTATATAATAAAAGAGTCAAATTTATGCATTAAATGTTTTCCAACCAATGCGAGTTTTAAGTATTACTGTCTCTGTCGGCAGTACACGTTTAAATCAGAAATAAAAACAATAAATATATGATAATCATGTATGTACAAAGGTATCAAAATGACCTGTTCCGGTACTTTTTTATACGAAATAGTATTGGTTTAGGTAATAGTTACTAATGAAATTATTAATTTTTCAATTAAATGATCAATAATACATTTTAATGTTCCGAATATTTTGTTGAAAGGTTAGGGGCTGTGTATTATGTATATGTTGTATGTTGTATTTTTGTTTGAAAAAAGCAACACTATCTGTTTAGGTTGCTTACAATTTTTACTTATTACAATTTTTTTTTCATAGACTTTATTTGGTAAATATATAAGAACGTGTAGAGAACCATAAAGATTAAGTAAAAAAGTAAATAAAACATTTAGTGCAGCCAACCTTAAAAAAAGAAAATTTGTGTCATTTATAATTGGAATAAGACGAGAATTAAGAACAAGTGTTGGGTTAGGGTAAGAGAGGTCGAGCAACGCTGTACAAAGAGTTCTTCTTTTTTGAGTTGAGGGAATGACAATTCAGTAAAAAGTGAAAAAGTCAGTGATAGCTTCTTCCTCGTGCAGATGATAGTAAGGAACCGAATTAAGATCCATTTTAAAAGCATAAGCAGAGAGTAAGTTTTGTCTAGTTCTGAGTCTGGAAGGGGAGGAGATTTGGGAGAAAGGTCCGGCTAATGAAACCACGGGAAACTGGGGAGGATAGGGGTGGTAACCGGTGCAATTGACCGTAAATATGAGAAAGGGCAGACCATTTAGTTTGCTAAGCTTACACAAAATTTTATATTTTAAAAAAAGCAGAGCAAAACTTGTGGTGTATATAAACCATAGTTCACGTTTTTGGGCTGTAAGCGATGATAACGTCAATGTTTATATTTATTTAATTGAGCCAACAACATTATTGTTTTCGTCGGCTTGTATTTTAAATATCTGCCGTTTTTTGCATTTAACAAAAAAATCGCACACGAAAATGTGTCGAGAAGCAAGTATTGTTTGTTTGATTATTCTAGTAAATAAATAAATGGACTGACATTTTACTGCCGATTTATATTCTACAGCGAAAACACATGAAAATGTATCTGTACGTTCTATGTGACCGCGAATCTTGAATTAGTAAAAATATGTCTGTCCGCCAGTAGTTGTCGATATTAATACTTACATCAAACGGCACAATATAATTGTCAAAACATTTTTTATTGCTCGATGGTTAGGGGACCATCGCAGATATGGCAAGTAGGTTGTTCTTCCTGGTTAAATTAGTGAGCGTAGGCGAGGTGGCGTAAATCAAATATGGTACATTTTTACTTTAGCAGCATATTTTCCACAGCAGAAAGCTATCTATAGTATGTATAATCCATGATTTTACTCTATATCAGCATTTTCCAGAAGTGATTTATAGATAGTGCGTGATAAACTATAGTGTCAAACCACCAATTATATCAAATGTTTACATTTCAAAACAGTAAACAGCATAACGACAGCATGGCGTTCGGGTAGACGATGAGAAAATAATAATAATAATTTTTTTTCGTTGCTCACGTCTGGTACACCGTAAATGAATGAAAACTGTAAATAAAATAAATTCTAAAACCTATACACGAGTACTAAAAACTATATAGAGGTCCATAACAATGGTGTCATGATTTGATAAGTTTTCTTTAAGATTTAACGTGTTATGTTAAAATATGCAAAATCTGCAAAAAACATACCTAGTTCTCCGGCAATTAAAAAAAACTATAGTCCCGTATTCCACGACTTTTTATACCATATTTCCTGATCTCTAGGACTAATATTATAGGAACTATGAGTGGGTTTATTGACTACTGGGCTACCCCACAAATTTGAATTTTTTTCTGTTATGTAACGATCATATAATTTGACCTGGTCGTTACTTCTCGCCCCAAGTCAGAGTGTATATAATTGTGTATATATACATGTTGTATAATTGTGTATATTAATTAGTAATCTAAGTTTTAGAATAAAACATCTTTGTAGCCTGTAGCAGAGAGTTAGGTAATTTAAAAGTGCGATCGCCCACTTTAGCTCCTCGGGTGATATACATATTATATTAATAAGAGAGACGTCAAGGCTACTTGAACGTAGATAGCGGTCTATTTAACCATTTTCCTGTGGGGATAGGTCTATTTTAGCTACATTGCATAGCCTAGCCAGCTGCCAAATAGGAATGTGACCGTTCTAATGAATTTCATAACACCTACTAAATTAACTATACTCTTTTTTAAATTCTAAAAAAATGATTACTTAATATATACAGGTTATTATTTAAAAAATTCAATATGGTCAGAATAGTAAGTCAAAATTAAATTAAATTTAAAATGTGTTCACAATACATTTGTACAGAAATTGAAATGTTGAACATTGTTTTAAAATAAACGTATTATTGGTAGATATCCAAAAACATCAGCAAGGAAGATGCCTAATTAAGTTGTCATATAGATTTTTAAAAATGAATGAATAAATAATAATTTTTTTCTAATTAACAAAAAAAAATTACATACATTTTTATATTTAAAAGACACACTTTGTACTTCTAAAAGAAGCATTATTAAGAATAAATTACACCATAAGCCCCAAATTTTACATTGTTTCAGCTACTTAGTAGCTAAAATTCCAGTGGTTTGATATTAGATGACTTTGTTAACATTTTTCTTAATGGAAAGATTTTTCTAATATAACCAGCCATAATGGTTCACCAGAGACAATATTATTAGAACCATTATTTACTATGAATTAAAAACTTACCATTGTGTGTATGTAGACTAATGCACATATTTTATTGTTGGATTAAAAATTTGGCATCAATCAATGGATTTTATGCATGGCTTCTACTTTCTGGTGATGCTACCGTATTGTCTCCACAATTACAAAGTCTTCTGTTACTTGAAAATGATAACCAAATGATTAACTAGTGAAATTTAGAAAATAAAAATATTTCTGTTTAAAACAATTAAAGGTCCTACTTTTATACCATTTGTACAGTTTTTACAATTATTATCTTATTCATGTGTACTGAAATTAATGTACATTTTTAATTGTTAATTAGCAATAATAATCAACCTACTGTTAATATCACCAAAGCGCTGTTTAATATGTAAATTCTAACATTTAAAATAGTGCACCATAAGGGCATCACGAGTATTAGATAAAAACTAAATAGATATTTGTATACGAATAAACGTATTATCGATGTTTACTTAAATAGGTATAATTTAGTTTAAAGATAGTATGTTGGCACCCAACGAATTTGTGGATTTGGTGACCTAACTGTCTGTCCTAACACACTCTAAATAGCGCCTTCCAACTTTACTGACAGGCCACTTATTGGACCCTAGCGTGGCACAGCGTTAGGACGAGAGAATGAAAAAGGTTATCGGTTAAGAAATTAGTATATACACAGGAAAGAGGAATATGGGTTAAATTAAATCCAGGGACACTTGTGGCCGGTCCGGTCTGGTGCAATAACCACAAGCGTAATACTTACAAACTATAAAAATTGCCTCAAAACCCTACCGCCTCGGCCGATGTTTTTTTGTCTGTATCTAACTTAAAAACCCGCTAGATTGATTTACTTTATCAGCAAGTCTACCAATCAGTAATTATTTGATTCAGTTTGCGCTTTTAGGAAGAGGGGTGTGTAAAATTAGAAAAAGTTCTATTCGTCACTCTGAAAAATAGAAACCAACTACCCTCTAAATTAGGATTGCACGTTTTTCCTCTTTCCTTTTTTTTTTTTTTGCTATAAATTCGTTTAAATGGTCTGATCGACGAATTGACATTTTTATCAAACATTTATTAGGCACGCCTCCGAAATATTTTTCTAAATTCTATACAACTACATGAAAATACATTTTAAATTTAGCCACGTATTATTATTAACTAGTACAGACTCTACAACAATATTTTGTTAGCTACATCAAAAATTCAAATCACGTTGCTTGATTTGGAGTAGAATATCACATGTGTTTTGCGTAAATTTGAATAACCCAAAGTTAAACGAAAAAAGGTGTTAGCACCAACATTAAATCAAATGATATTTTCTAAAAGGTTTATACGAATATTAGAAAAAAAACAGTGGGAACGGTACTTATAAATTATTAGTTTTTGTATTAGATTCTATTTTGTAGAAATATTATTGTAAACATTTAAATTTTGCAACAACTATTTAGTTGAATTAAATTTTTTACACCACAATTGTAACATATGCGCTAAAAAATGTGGTTTTTTGTTATATATTTTGTTTGTTGCACATCTTTAGGTATGACCATTAGATGTCTATTTGAATAAGTAAATACACAATATTACATCAAAATGTGTTTTTCCCTATTTTGATAAATATTAGAGTAGTTTACTAATACTGTTTTTAGAATACACTTGAATTTAAAAAAATAAAAATGTTTGGTTTAAAAAAATACAAAAGGGGTTCTTATGGCCGTTTCCGTTTGGTGCAATGGTCATAAGAAAAGATCTAAAAAACTAAACATTCATGCCACAACTAAAAATTAACTTAATATTATTGCCGGATGAGAATTTATTATTTACAAAATAATACACGAAAACGATATTGTTAATTGCACATTAATTGAACACTAATGTTATTTTAAATTGCCAACGAAATTCAAAAAATGTATTAAAAGTTTAATAAAATAGAAGAAAAAGAATTGGAAGACAATATCCAAACTATTAATGAACAACAGGACAATAATGAAGGTAAGACATTGGACGATTGGGTTCCTGATGACAGGCTAATAACTGATGTAGGTGATTTCAGTAACACAGATGGTCATTGGTGGTAGTATTGGACACATGTAAGTATTAGTAGTATGCATTAACGATTATACGTATGTCGGGATGTAAGTTTCTCCTAAAATTCCTAATTTATGTTATGCAAGTATTTACAATACACTATTTACAGACTATGTTAGACTATTTTACTATGTATAATATTATATTATAATATAATATTATATTGCAGTTGTTTTTAAATGGACAAGTGTTTTAAAAAACACTGCAGCAGGTAACAACAGGTTTTTTTTTTAACTCAATACACTATTGTATTATATGCAAATGGAAAACATGAATTCCTGATCACCGTATAATATTTATATTTTACTTAAAAATATATTATAAAAATCAAGTTTCAGCTTATAGTTTTATTACTAACTACAATGTTGTGCAAAGTGTTAGTGAGTTTCTTGTATTTCACTCTAATAAACAATAAACAAGCATTTTCACCTTACGCGGACAAAACAACTCTTCCGGACGTACTTATCGCAATTTTGGGCCACACACAATGGAACCGGATCGCCGATGTAAAAGCCAAACGACCAGATTTCTCAAACGAATGGTTTTCGGGCAACGATATATATATTCACAGAGGTTTGTACCCACGCACTAAAAACATTGGATATTCTCATGTTAATGCCGAAAACGTGTATACAAAATACTATATGGTCAATAATTTGTTAGCATGTGTATACGCGAACGTAACGGATACATTTACAAAGTTGATTAAAAACCTTTTATTTGTAAATGTGTATGAAAGACGTCAATCTCAAAAAAGACTACTTCAAAGACAATGCAGATTAAACAAACGTCAGGAAAAAATGGGTCGTAAACAAATTCTTGGTAAGCGATCGAGAACTGAAGTTCAATATGATCATTAATCACTTGAGAAAAATTCGGAAAACCAGTTGAATACCTCGGATGACCAGAAAGATAGCAAACTGAATGGTATTTCTGTGAAAGTTTGTAAAGAGACTTACTACGACTTTGACTTTGCGTGGAAAATTTTCAATTTTACGTATCAACAATTATCGGATAGTCAGAAGATGTTTGAGCACGTGTACGACGCAATAACTTATTTATACAATTTAATTCATCCCGAGGCATTTGTATTACATCCTAGCATAAAACACACAAGAAAATTATTAAATTTAGTTAAATGGTACAAAGATATATCCATAAATTTTAAACATATTTTTCCAACTTATATCGGTGAACTTGATGTGGGTTATAAGAAAAAAGTTAGTGTATTGCTCACAAAATTGTTCAAGTTAATTAATAGTAATAATCGGTATTTCTTAAGCCCATTTGTAAAGAAATGTTGCAGACTGCCTGCAAAAGAAAACCCGAACATAACAAAATTAATACAGAAATTTAAAAGCAAGTCTCCCCGAAATAACAAGCTGGATATCATATATCAATTTAAAGTTCAAATTCAAGAGCTCGTAAAAAAGGTTATCAAAAATTATCATCTAGATTTAGGTTTCGTGTACATCGAAAAATTTACTTTTGACAATCTTTAATTGTTATCTTAATTAATCTGAGTGAGTTATAATGATAAAAATACATCTAAATATTGAAATACATGTTAAATTATTATACAAAAGAGTTATTACTATATTCAGACCCATTAATTCACTCATGACTCACTCTACATGTCGTGTTATTATAATATATAATTAATAACATAATAAAATAACAAATATATAAATAACTAAACCCTACTTATCCTAATGACTCGCACCAGTAAGTTATACCTAAAATTTAAATATTAAAATGTAAGTTAATTTTTGTATTTAAGTCTGGCCCACAATATCTCGTAACCCTACTACACGGAAAAAACTAAATAGTTGATATTTTAGTTGGGACAACCATAATTATATTATATTATTATTACTATTATTATATTATCGAACCAACTAAAATTTATGATTTATTTAGGGCCCAATAAGTTTTTAGTTGGGAGTACTAAACTAAATACAGACAAAAAGGTGCGATCGGAAACATCCGTCTTTCCCCGTGGAATTGCTGTGATTCTTTCAATAATAGCTGCTTAAAGTTTTCCCGATAAAAACCCTATGAGATATTGAGTAGATGACTTTAAAAAAATACGCTGTAGGTTAGGTAAATCTTACTGAAATCTAAAACCCTTTATTTTTACCTATTTTTCTGGATTAAGAGTTACAATTAGTATATTTTGACATTAACGAAGTTTCTAACTTACGGTTTAATGTGAATATGTACTATGACAGCAAGTTTGCAGATATTGCTCTCTTGTACAGAATATTATCTGAAATATATATGGTTATTAGATTTAAAAAATAAAATTATGATTGTTAATATTTTTAACTTAACTATGTACTATATAATAAAATTATTCAATTAATTTTAAGCTTGTGTTTTAAGCTCAACCCCTTGTGTAAACTGTAAAAAAAAAATATTTTGTACATTTTGGAATGGAGACAAGGATATCAATTTGAAGAGGCAATACATTACTACTTGCATTGAAGAAAAATGTATGGATAGAAAACTAGAACTTGATGGAAGTTGTGCCAGTGTAAGACAAAAGAGTTTAGTTTATTCATTTAAAATTGAAAATTTGAACACAGAAATAAAGTTTTTCAGCCGAGTCTGCAACCATGAAAGAGCATTTTCATGTCTCGTTGAAGTGCCGAATAAATTTAGATTAGTTGTGGAATTATAATTAAAAAAAAAAAATTACACGGAGCTTCCAGTTACAGCATAAGCCAAGGAGATTAAAAAACTATGTATGTACAATCAAGTTTCTAGCTAAAATTGTAGTGTTTATTATTTGGCCAAAAGTAACTTAACATAGTTTAATATATAGAGAATTAGACTATAGGTGGTAGTGGTGGTAATTAAATTGCATTGTGTGTGTTTAAGCGGGTCATACATATAAAAGAAACAGAATTTAATATTGAATAATTAACTATATGGTCAGAAAACTGTGCCAGACAGAATAGAAATTGTATGAGTTACTTTATATATCTGGCTGTTAAAAAAAAATGAAAAAATAATTAACCACAAATTTTTTTTGAGAGGTTATACTCATTTGGAAATAGACAGTGATCATTCTATTATTAAAAGAGCAAAAACAAATTGAACATACAACTATAATGACACTATGGTATTGGCAACAATTTATTAGGTCTTGCAAAAAAAAAACCCTTTTGAGGTAATAAATATGGAACTGGAAGATTTTTTGGATTTCCAATGTCTATACATTTCTAAAAATGCTCCGGTAATACATATAAGAAAAAAAGTTAAGATTTATGAAATAGTTCATATGCGTTTAGAGAAAAAAAAGGAAGAACTATTCATTTTTAAAACAGACATTGCAGAAAAATAATTTAAAACGGTTAGGTTCAGTTTGGCCAGAACATTTACCCCAAGTAACAAGTGAGCCTAAGCCTATAAGTAAATTAAAATACCCAGATTTAAAAACAGCTCTAAAAAGGGTGCCAAGAATGTTTCATAACTTTTATAAAAATATGAAATGTGATGATAAAATTGCTGATTATCCAGGATAAAACTAGTCAGTTATAAAAATGTAAACTAAATAGTCATTAATCATTATTATGTTCTTTTCTAACAAAAAATTTCCTATTTATTTTAATATATTTATTTATTTTAATGTATTATATAAATTTTAATTTTGTTAAAGTTGTTATGTTCCTTTGTTATATAATTGTATTATGTAATACTATTATATTATTATGAAATGATTATGTTTTTATAAGAGAAAAAGTTGTTTTAGTTTATAAAGTTTACTATTGAATTAAAAAAAAGTATTATAAAATGTATTTAAAATAATTTAAAACTAATTCAATGAAAGTAAATATATTGTATTAGTATTTACTAAAAATTTGTAATGAAAAATTATCAAAAATAAAGACACAGAAAACAATTTTGATTATAAGGCTTCGTTAAAAACTTTGTTTTGCCTCTCCTATAAAATTTACTTTTTGTGGCTTGCGTTAGTCGACTTCTGTGGTACAGATATAAAGGAAAGACATACCTACCCATACATACCATTTGTGATGTTTTTTAAGATTATAAAATTAATAAAATGATGCTTCAGCAATTGATATTATTTTGTTATCAGTTATAGGTGTTTAGGATGTAATGCCTAATTTAAATTTGGTTAAATTTTTTTATTGCCTTTTGTATTTCGCGCTATATTCTAGACTGCCTACGTTTTAATTCCTACATACATACTAATTCTTCAATATAATGCAGTATGGTTGGGACCTGGAGGAGGGGGTTGCTGTACCTCCTACCTCAAAATATTTTTATAAGTGGAAAAATTGATGGCCGACAAGCAAAAGAAAATCAAGTCATGAATAACTACCACTCTGAAATTTGATTCCATAATAATAGTTTGAATTAACATTAATTGAAATGTGAATCAATAAACATAGGAAAAAAATATCTTAATTTAAAATAAATGTAATAAGTAAAAATAATAAATCGCAATTAAATCATATTGCATACTCGACTAGTACACCAATATAGGAATAATTGACAAAACTTATATAATGATGAGTTTCATTAGAACAATGTTTTTGATTTTAATATTTATTAATTTAATATATTTTTTTTTAATGTAAACTTAATAATGAATGTACTCTTTGAAGGGTTAATAATACTTTTAACTGTTAACAATTCTACCAGGAAACTATTAACCACAAATGTTTAGGAATGGAAACGATACTTTATAATATATTATACATTATGTCAAAAAATAAAAATTTGTATACTGCTACTTAATTAAAACTTTTCATATTTTAATTGTATATACTAATTATCAATATTTCATCATCGAATCAACTAGTTTACAATTTGACAATAGCCAAAAATAATTTATAAAATACTAGTTATACCGTAGCTGCGTTATAACATGGAAAACCGTTCACTCGAGGCCAGTTCAACTCATTCTAAATCAAGCAACATAATAAGGTGAAAGATTGAGCAAATTTTTCTTTTTAAACTATAGACGATGTCAATCTCAAACTAATCGATAAAATAATAGATACTACGTATGTCATCGTAATTATTATAAACCTTGACACAACACCCGAAAGTGAATCAAATAAGAAAATAAAAAAATTATAGTAAGTATGAAATTATAAAGTATTTAATATACTATATAATAGCATTTTAGATAATAACAATTCAATTGTAAGAAATATAGTGTTTCAACATAATAATTAGTATGTATTTTTTTTTTGGTTACGTTGTGCACGCTTGAATGCCGACAAAATATCTAATGATATAAACAAAAAAAAATATGTTTTGGTGTGTATAAAATAACTTTGTAACTAACTATTGGTAGGTACTCACCAACGAGACGTATGGCGTTGGAGGCAATGTGACTGTACAATTCTAGCGGTATGGTCGGTCGCGTTAAGCAGTAAAATAAAATAATTAAAAATGTTAAATTAACTCGAACCGCACAAGACATAGGTAATAATAATATTTTCGTTAATAGTAATAGTATATTTTGTAAACCGTCGTCGATGAAGTGCAATGCTCGAAAACCGAATGGGAAAAGATAATAACATTGAACCTGCGCTTTGCAGTATAGGCCTGTATGGCAGGCAAGTGGCAAGCAGGTGGCTGTACAGCCCTACGGACGTTGTGGCTCTCTCCACCGAGTCATATTATTACATGGTTACCTACAAACCACACACAACCGGCGTCCGGCAGGTGGTAACATGTGAAAACTGACAAAACGACCAAGGTCTTACAATAACAAGAGCATTATTATTATAATACCAAATGTATAATACCATCGAGTATAATATATATTGTATATTATGTTATATACTCAATGATAATACTATATTTAATACCTTGGCATGTAAACAAATGTCTAAAGGTACGGTGCAAGGCGCCACAAGTCACCGTCATACAGTTTACATGTAATTTATAAGATGTAGACGTATAAGGGTCGAAGGCTGCTAGGGATGGTCCTACGGTACTTAACATATATCGATAATATCCAGTTGCAAATATCAAAATATGTGTAATCATATTTGGTTAGGTAACAAAAACTCATAAAAGCTGCAAAACGTATAGGTCTAGAGATTAACTCTGAGAAAACTGAATATATGGTAGTTCAAAGACACGAGCAAGTAGGTCGCCGCAATGAGTGCCTAGAAGTCGAAAACTACAAGTTCAAAAGAGTACAGCAGTTCGAATACCTTGGCACACTAATAACACAGCAGAATGGAATAGGTATGGAAATAAAAGCTAGAATACAAGCTGCCAATAAACGTTATTTTGATAAAGTTATTAAGATCTAGATTAGTCTCTAGAAATCGGAAGTCCCAAATATACCAGACACTTATCAAGCCAGTTGTGGCGTATGGTTTGGAAACTTGGACCTTAAGAAAAATAGACGAAAATGCACTATTAGTATTTGAAAGAAAGGTACTGAGGAAAATGTATGGACCATGTAAAGACGAATATACAGGTGAATAGAGAATACGTGAAAACAAGGAACTTCAGGATTTGTATCAAAGGCCAAGCATTAAAGAAGATATTACCAAAAGAAGACTGAAGTGGGCAGGTCATTCTTGGCGAAAAACAGGATCATTGGTAAAAATATTACAGGAGGGTGTACCACAAGGAAAACGACCACTTGGATGGCCGAGATTACGCTGGGAAGATAGGGTCAAAGAAGACATAGAGATAGTGTGACCCGGGATGGATTGGAAGGAGTTAGCATTGGACAGGGAAATTTGGAAGCAAATTTGTTGAATGGCATGGTCTCGGAGGCCGAAGTCACGGAAGAAGAATAACAACAACAAATACCGCTGACTGAGTATATGCATTGTATAATTGTATGCGAAAAAGCAAAATTGTATCCATAGCAATAGAAAAATAATCATAGTTAAGAAAGGGTTTTTAAATATCAATTTCTTTGTTATATATAACGATGCTCAAAGTTTTTTTTTGGATAATTAAGAAATTAAAAAGCATACAATACAGAGTGATCCAACTGATGTAACACTAATTGTCTCGAAAAATATTAATATTTTGAAAAAAATTGTATTTCTAATCTTTATGGTTCATATTTTTTTATTATTATTTTATTAGGGATACCAACATAATATGCAATATTTATAAAAAAAATGCACGTTTTTTATTTGTGTATGTTGTGCCGCCGACACCACGTATTATAACGGAGTAATATAATTGGATATTAAAAATATATAATTTCCATATTGTATAGTAAACATTGTTACTATGTTAATTGTGGACTTTTCAAATTACTCAACAGGATTTATTGTTAACTCACGCTATTAATAAGTAGTAATTATTATTTTTCTAAATAATTTCACTCTATCATTAGGAATAATTATACATTTTTATATTATTAATATTTAATTATTAATAACATAATACAGAGGTAAAAAAAAATATGTTTATTCTAGGCATCAGTTTTTGTGAAACAATCGTTATTTCTGTAGGGGGTGCGACTGCACCATCGCACATAGCCACGAGCCACCGACAACAGTATAAATATTATGCAAAATGTTAATGTTTTTCCAATGTGATTGAAATCGCACACTTTCATATTTATGCAAACAAGTTTTTTTTAAACATCAACATCAAAATGTCAATAAACTATAAAGTACACATAAATACTCACTTTTAAAAGAAGCATACCGATTCAAGTATAGATAATGCTAGTTATAATAAAAATAATTGCCGGTATACAATTAAGTTACCATAACAAAGAATTGCAAACAGGTGTATAATAATTGCTATTATTTACCTGTAACATTTGACAGACAACCACTGACTTCATAGATTAATTTTTATAGTAGAAACCCCCCAAAAAAATGTACAGTATATAAAGTATCATTCTTTTTAAAATGTCTTAAATGAAACTATTCTTTTAATAATAATAAACGTATCACCATGATTTAAAAAAAAGAAGAAAGGGGTTATATAAAATTCAACATAATATTCTCAGGAAAGTTGATTTGCAGTATAGAAATTGGTTAGTGTGAGTTAAATTGGCAAAACAGATTTGACTTTGAAATGTTGTGTATCAGTCATACAACAAAAAAATCACATAAATGGACATAATTCCTAAGCTATTGGTCCTAGAGGACTGGGACCTGTTTTAAAATAATAATGATGTTACTAATTTTATGAACAAGATTGATGTATGTATAATTAATTCTACTAAAAAAATTACTAGAAAATATAATTCCTTTAACTATAAATTAAAACCATGGAGAACAAAAGGAATCATTGTTTCTATCAGGCACAAAGAAAAAATGTATGGTCAAAAAGTTAAAAATCCAAATAATATTACATTAATTTCTAAGTATAACAAATTTAGAAATTTACTAAACATTTTGATTAAGAAAGCTAAAAGTATTTATTATCATAATAAAATATACAAAAATAAATGCAATGTTAAAAAACTTTGGGAAACAATTAAATATGTAACTAATAACACATCAAATAATTCCAAAAATACAGTACATTCTTTAATAAGCAATGAGGGCTCTAAGATATTTGATAATAAAATTATTCCTAATATTTTTAATGATTTCTTTTCCCGATAGGGAAGAATATCTATGATAATATTTTAAATAAAAATTATATTAAAGATAATTTTCAGGATTTAAATAAGGGGTGTTATGTCTATGATAGTATATATTTTACTCCTATCACTTGTGAAGTTTATACTTAAAATTAAGAATCATTGTTCTTTTTATGAAAACAATTTATCAAATAAGGTATTAAAAATGACTGCTACATCTATTTCTAACCCTTTGGAAATTATATTTAATTAAGTGATTGAGTTAGGTATATTCCCTCATGCCTTCAAAAAAGCAGTGGTTATCCTATTATTTAAATCAGGTGATAAATGCTTACCTGAGAATTATAGACCAATATCTATAACCCTATCAATTTCAAAAATCTTAGAAAAATGTATTAAAGCCAGACTGGTTAATTTTTTAAATAAACAAAATTTTTTTTCTTGTAGACAGTTTGGTTTTAGGGAGGGAATGTCTACTAATGACGCTTTATTTCATATTACTCGTTACATTTATGAAAATGTTGATAAAATTAATTATGTAATAGGTGTTTTTCTTGATATCAAAAAAGCTTTTGACACTGTAAATCTAGATCTATTAAATAGAAAATTACACTATGCTGGGATAAGAGGTAATATTTTAAAGTTAATCAAGTTATACTTAAGTGATAGAACTCAAATTGTAAGGGTTAATGGTGAATGTAGTAATGTAAATAATATTTCAATTGGTGTTCCGCAGGGTTCTGTCTTAGGCCCTTTAATATTCAATATTTATGTTAATGGCCTTCTTAATGTTTCTATAAAAGGTGATATTTATAGTTTTGCTGATGATACGGTTATGCTTTTTAATAATAAAAGTATTGATGTTCTATTTTATGAGGTTAATATTTCATTAGATAGTGTTCAGAGTTGGTATGATAATAATTGTTTAGAGTTAAACCTAAAAAAGTCTTATTATAAAGTATTTAATCTTAGATCAAATTCAACTACCTTACATAATCTTTTCATTTGTCCACATTCCTTAAACTGTAAAAATAAAATTGTGTCCTGTAATTGTCAACATATTCAAAGAGTAAATCATATTAAATATTTAGGGTTAATATTTGATGAAAAACTAAAATGGAGTTATCATGTGGATAAATTGGTTAACACTATCAGGAAATTATTTTATAACTTTAAAGGCTTAAAAGATATTTTAGATATTAATCACTCGAGAATTATTTAAATGTCATTAGTTCAATCTTTAGTTTACTATGGATTGCCCTTTTGGGGTGGTACCTATGAATATTATTTGACTCCTTTAAATACAACTATTAATAGTTTAATAAAAGTTATTATCTCGAAGCCGTTTCTATATCCAACAAATCAGTTATACATTGACTTTAATGTACAACGTATATCCATGTTATATTATAAATCTTTGCTTTTACTTGTATATAAATATAGACATTGTTTGAATACCATAGAGCATAATTATAATACTAGAAATAAATGTCATTCTAATCTTAATTCTATTAAATGCTATAAGACTGTAACCTCTCAGAGTCCTATTTACAAATGTACATTGTTGTGTCATAAATTAAATTTAAATCTTTTTAACTTCAATAATATTAAATCTTTACAATTATATATTAAGCTTAACCAGTTTAATTATGTTACACTTAATTATGAAATTAAGTGTTTATTAAATTTTAAGTCATTTCGTTTCTATATTATAATGTTAAAAGAAACTCTCACTTCTTAGCACAAGCTTTTAGCTTTTTAGATGTGAGTCAATATAATTTATTCTTATTTTGTACTATATTACTTCTTAGTTGTACCGAAAATTTTATATTGGCAAAATACTTATTATTATTATTATATCACTTACCTAAGGGTTGTACAGTATTTATAATCAATAAATGCCATGTAAAAAAATATATTAGATACATAAGATTAAGACGATGACATAACATAGATATAAACCAATTATTGCTAGACACACCGTATTAGAGCGATTTTTACAACATGTACCTAATAAACGATGTCGTGTAGATATCAAACGATACCTCCATGCATCGTTATCACAAATTATCAATCTTCTGGTACACGATTTAGAATTCTGTGATATCGTATAATAAACACAATATCGTGATAGCAACCCACGGTCGACGATACCAACCCACGGTGGTCCGAGACATTTCGCACCCGCTATGTAGATGCCCGAAATTTAGTTAAAAAAAAAAAAAAAAAAAAAAGCGGGTAAAAGAATAGGCGGTAGACACGGCGGTGGCGATGGACGACGAACGGGTCGGTGTAGCGTTAGGCACAGTGTGAAACGTATTTTTGGCGCGCGCGGGAAGTAGTCGGCGGCGACGGCGGCCGCGTTATAGTCGATATGAGCACAGATTATATGAAAACAGATTGTCCACTCTCGATGTAAACAAAAAATGAGCTGATAAGCACTCCGCCGAAACCAGTGTGACCATGTCAGCCGGAACGAAATTATCGAACTTGTATTTACCACAAATTATATGATTATTTCATATAATCTCATATAATTTCATATAATCACAAATTATATGATTATTTCATATAATCTGTGTATTTATCATATTAAATGTTAAAAAAATAATAAATGTTATATCGGTAATAATATTGATCCCGTCGATAACACTCTATCATTATCTCAAAGACATTTCATTACTAACACTGATATATATATATCAGTGTTGGAAAGATTGCATTTATTGGATTTCATTCCTTTTTAGAGGAATGCAATCATGAATGTATTACATTTAGTTTTAAGGAATGAGGAATGGGAATTAATTAACCTTATGTCGGAATGTGAATGAATTCTAAAAAAAGAAACACTTCATGGCAATTTAGTAATTTTTAATTGACTGTAATTTACTAATTTATATTTAATTTATGATATATTTTATACATTTTTTCATAGCAAATGAACAGATTGATGAACAATAAATAATCAATTATTAACATTTTTTAAACAGTTTTAAAGGAATTAATTTTCTGAAAAAACGAATGTCTTACATCAGATGAATCACCTGTAGTTTATACAAGGTGATCTTTTGGTTGACATTATTATTCTGACCAAAAAAAATTAAAATTATTAAAACATATTTTTATATTTAAATTTGTTTTCATTCATAATACTTAAAATAGCATCTAAGTCTTTTATACAGTTTGCATTTTCAGAATAATGGAAATGGTTCTGGCAAAACATTTTTTTTAAACGACCAAAAATGGACTGGTGTCGAATTTATATTACTCCCATTTCCCACCCCCTAGGATGGTTACAAGTTTTTTTTGTTTTTAAGCCATAATTTTGGGACCTTTAAGTTGAAAATTTGTCAGTTGTTAGTACTCATATGTATCCGTAACATGTTAAACGGAAAACAATTCGGCACTTCAGTTTTTTATACTATTTTACTAACAATTATACTATTTTATTTATGTGAACTTTGTGATTTATTAATTTTTACTAATTATTTCATGATCATTATTTTTTATTTATTTTAACCTATTAGCAGGCGCGTATGCGCATTTTGTACGCCAAATATACTTTTAAAGGCACGACTTTTATCTGAGTAGCCTATAGAATTAGAGTAAATAAAAAATTAGTTATATTAAAACACGTATAACTAGGTATATAAATATGCAATACTTTTTTATAATAATTTGTATTATTTTATTTATAATTATTTTTTGTTTATTATTTTTGAATTGATATTATTTTTACAATAACAATGTAATTAAATACTGCGTGTCAATACTATTCATAGTTGATTAATGCTCTGTCAGTTGTCATGCCCTATGGTGGACAGCTTACTATTTCTCTATGTTAGAAATAATTAAAATTGTATATTAATAAGTATGGATATGTTATGTTTATTGTTTATAACGCATTATATTTTTACTTATTGGGAATTTTAAAATGTCTTATTATTTATTAATTGTAATTTATTATTGAAATTAAAATTATTGCCCTTGGATAAGTCATACTATATAGTGCGTAAGATAATATAATACAACTGTAATTGTAAGAATAATATTATTAAATTATTATTATTATCATTATGGTTATTAATATTTATAAAATGTTTGGTAAATACAAGAGAAACATTCTGTTTCACTCAATTATTTAACAAATGCGAAAGCCCGCGAACACGTTTAAAAACAAATTCCCTTCAGACGGTCATACTGATTTTGGCGGGCCAATCATAGAGCCTTATTTGCAATCCTATTGTTAAAGGCCCGAGTGAACAATCTGTTTTCATATAATCTGTGATATGAGTTTGTTAGGTTGTAGAACGCGGTGTGTAAAGGAATTATTATTTTCTATACTCTGCGCCATGAGAGAAGTAACCCGTTTCGCGCATCACGACTGTCCCGAGGCCCCATTTCCCCCACTTTGTGCCATTCGGTGTCGCGCTGAGGCGTGCATACAGCGCGAAACAGACGATATACAGAGTGATTGTGTATAGAGTATATTATTTATTATAATTTATAAATATTTATATTTATAAATTAACATAATTTATTATATTATTATTTTATTTATTATAATAATATAATATGTTATTATTATAACATATTTTTACAACCAGGTCAAGTGAGGTCAGAGGTTTTTGTGTACAGGCAAAGGAAAGCCGCGTCCCGACTTTTGGTGTACAGGCAAAGAAATGACGCATCCCAAACCTTCGTGTATAACCTAATTATATAAATTAAAACTAAAGAATATTTAAATTAAATATGAATTTAATATTTATTATAAAATATATAATATATTATTTATTATTATATTATTATTATAATAATAATATAATAATGTAATAATTCAACAGTAAACGCAAGCGCGTGGTTCAAAGACGTAAGACGTGAGTCTTATGACTTATGACACACTGTATCGAGTTTACGTTATAATACACCCTATATATGCAGCGCCGCCGCCGCCGCCGACCGTGGGTGTGGCCTATCGGTGGCGATGCGCGGAATCGGACGCGTTTCGGTCGAGCAACGGGTTACTTCTCTCATGGCGCAGAGTATATCCGGTTTGTCCGACGGGAGGGATGGACGCGTTACTAAAAAAAAAAAAATAAAAAACCCCGTAGATTGTGGCGCGTCGTTTAAAACTATATTATCTGAAAGTAGGTAGATACGGGCTCCGCACGTTTCCGCGGCACTGAATTTAAAACACACGGACAGTGACGATATCAATAGGTTCTGATAAGTTTGTGAAAACTGAAAACTAAATAATATAACAATTAATAATATATCACTTGCTAATGTGAAATGGCCATTGTTGAGCTGGCGTTTGTATTTTGTGTATCGAATAGCCTATGTACGATTAATTATAAAAGTCAAATTTTTTTTTGAAATTTTAGGAAAATATGAAAAAACCCGTTTAATAAAATGTCCAAAACAAACGGTCTTTACCTACAAATTGCAATTTTTTTTACATACATATATAGCTAATTTAAGTGTTATCTATAGCTAATATTGTTTTCCCGTTTTTTTTCTAATTTGTGTAGTAATTTTATAAATTTTTAGTAATATAATGTGAATAAATTCGATGAATGTACAAATAAAACACACGTGTACAGACCAACGACAAACATAATAAATGATACAAAAGACGATAACGCACACGGCGTCAAAACAAAAGGCGGTCGTCGGTCGGTGATATTGTCTATACAAATTAAAAACCCCAGATATTAATAACTTAAATAGGGTACAACACTACGAATAATAATAATATTATAACGGGAGACGAGACCGTGTATCAAAATAATTTGGTGGCCCTGAAAAGGGCCGTTTTAAGTGGATATAGCGCGCGACTAATATCGAAACGCTTATTTGGAACTGGTGTACTTGGTCACGGCCTTGGTGCCTTCACTGACGGCGTGCTTGGCCAATTCACCGGGCAACAGCAGACGGACGGCGGTCTGGATCTCCCGGCTGGTGATGGTCGAACGCTTGTTGTAGTGGGCCAGACGGCTGGATTCGGCGGCGATGCGTTCGAAAATGTCGTTGACGAAGCTGTTCATGATGCTCATCGCCTTGGAGGAAACGCCGGTGTCGGGGTGGACTTGTTTCAACACCTTGTAGATGTAAATACCGTACGATTCTTTCCTCTTCGGCTTGCGCTTCTTGTCGGACTTGGTGATGTTTTTCTGCGCCTTGCCGGACTTCTTCATGGCCTTGCCTGCGGATTTACCTCCTGGTGCCATAGTGACTGCGGTTGTACACGGTTTGCGGGTCGTCGAAATAGTTGGCCGGTAGCTGGTGGACGAATGATGGTTCGAAAATCGTTTACGCTCATATTTATTACGCGTCGCGACTTGGTTTATCGAGTACGGTTTGTAAGAGTCGACGAAAAAACGACGAGTAAAAATAACACTTTGCATTGAACGTTTATATCTACAAAGTGTGGTTTTTCATCGTCGTTATTTTCAAACGTAGGCCAACATACAGACGCTTTTACGTCGTAAAAGTGTATAAATACCGATTTTGGCCCGTTCCGATCATCAGTATCGTCTGGATTTTCTCTCGTTTCACTACACGACAATCTACAATCGAGCATCATGACCGGACGCGGCAAAGGAGGAAAAGCAAAGAGCGGCAAATCGAAGACCCGGTCGTCCCGTGCCGGACTCCAGTTCCCGGTCGGTCGTATCCATCGTCTGTTGAGGAAGGGCAACTACGCCGAGCGCGTCGGTGCCGGCGCTCCCGTGTACCTGGCCGCCGTCATGGAGTACTTGGCCGCTGAAGTGTTGGAGTTGGCCGGTAACGCCGCCCGTGACAACAAGAAGACCCGTATCATCCCCAGACATTTGCAGTTGGCCATCAGGAACGACGAGGAGTTGAACAAACTGTTGTCCGGCGTCACCATAGCCCAAGGCGGTGTGTTGCCCAACATCCAAGCCGTCCTTTTGCCCAAGAAGACCGAAAAGAAAGCTTAAGAACGCGTCGTCGCCGTATTTATACATATTAAAACGGCCCTTTTCAGGGCCACCAAATATTAACTAGTTATACAACACTCTTGTTGTTTTCGGCATAGATGACGTGCGGCGTTGTGCTAAATATCGTTGTATTATTTTGTCAAGCCTTAGAAAATATAAGTATATTTAAAAAAAAATAATTGTAACATAGAATTTCAACAAATCTACCTTAGTCCTTTTTTTATTTTTTCAAGGTCAAAAGCAATTTATAAAATGTGTCTGTTAACTTAAATTGGAAATAATACTCAAGTATAGTAATATACATAAATACTTTTTTTTTTTTTTTTGTCTTTTCATTAATATTGTCATCAATGTTAATAGATTTAGATCAAAGACTTACAATATTATGTACCCATTTGCGATTACAAATATACAATTAGTATGTTACATTTTTTATACTATATTATACATTTAGTTTGTTTTGTGTCGATTAGCATGTATATTACGGAGTACATATTATTCTGTATGTACTATAAAATATTAATTTGAACAATTACATAGTATACCGTTAAAACTACTCGTGTATGTTATTATAAAGGCAATACACTATAACGTTATGTTAGTTTATACGGTATATATACTTAGAACACTCATTAAATATACTCGACTGCATTAAATGACATATGAACGTTAACCGATAATATTGTAAATAATATAAAATGGTGGCCCTGAAAAGGGCCGTTTTAAAGAACAGTAGGTAGGGTGCAAAGCGAACGGTCGTCGGGAATTAACCTCCGAATCCGTACAGAGTGCGGCCTTGGCGTTTCAGAGCGTAGACCACGTCCATGGCGGTGACGGTCTTCCTCTTGGCGTGCTCGGTGTAGGTGACGGCGTCGCGGATTACGTTTTCCAGGAACACCTTCAACACTCCGCGGGTCTCTTCGTAGATCAGGCCGGAGATACGTTTGACACCACCGCGGCGGGCTAACCGACGAATGGCCGGCTTGGTGATTCCTTGGATGTTGTCCCGGAGCACTTTACGATGACGTTTGGCGCCTCCTTTTCCCAAACCTTTTCCTCCTTTGCCGCGTCCGGTCATTGTTGCTGATTGTCGTTCGGAGAGCTGCGGTAGACTGAAGAAACAAATCGAATGATGCCCGGACAACGTTTTCGCGCCGTATTTATATGATCGGGCCGTCGCGCGGACCAATCACGGCGCGGTATCGCGCGAACCCCCTCTGTTTCGGCAGGTCGTTCCGTCGACCAATGAGAACTCGCGCCTATGATCCGAATTTGTATATATATACGAGCTCATTCGGTGTGCGGAGACATATTCGACCGTTTCGAGTTTTCACAGACAGTCTACGAACTACCGACATGGCCCGTACCAAGCAAACCGCCCGCAAATCTACCGGAGGCAAGGCTCCCAGGAAGCAGTTGGCCACCAAAGCCGCCCGCAAGAGCGCACCGGCGACCGGAGGAGTGAAGAAACCCCATCGTTACCGTCCCGGTACCGTGGCTCTCCGTGAAATCCGTCGTTACCAGAAGAGCACCGAGCTGTTGATCCGCAAATTGCCGTTCCAACGTTTGGTCCGTGAGATCGCCCAAGACTTCAAGACCGACTTGCGTTTCCAGAGCTCGGCCGTCATGGCTCTGCAAGAAGCCAGCGAAGCATACTTGGTCGGTCTGTTCGAAGACACCAACTTGTGCGCTATCCACGCCAAGCGCGTTACCATCATGCCCAAGGACATCCAGTTGGCTCGCCGTATTCGCGGAGAACGTGCTTAATCGTCTCAATACTCTACAAATCCTCTTTAAAACGGCCCTTTTCAGGGCCACTACATGCGTTACAATTATTTCTTTATTGACCTTACAGCGGGCGCCGCGCTGTTGGTAAAATGAATACAACAGTTTTGTACTTAATAGTTTTATTATTATCGACGGTCGTGGGTATCCCCCCGAGAATGTTGTTACTTACATTTTTAAATTAATGTTGAAAATTCCCAACGACCCGTTTTTATTGAAGTATTATTTATATTAAAAAAAAAAGCGGGTAAAAGAATAGGCGGTAGACACGGCGGTGGCGATGGACGACGAACGGGTCGGTGTAGCGTTAGGCACAGTGTGAAACGTATTTTTGGCGCGCGCGGGAAGTAGTCGGCGGCGACGGCGGCCGCGTTATAGTCGATATGAGCACAGATTATATGAAAACAGATTGTCCACTCTCGATGTAAACAAAAAATGAGCTGATAAGCACTCCGCCGAAACCAGTGTGACCATGTCAGCCGGAACGAAATTATCGAACTTGTATTTACCACAAATTATATGATTATTTCATATAATCTCATATAATTTCATATAATCACAAATTATATGATTATTTCATATAATCTGTGTATTTATCATATTAAATGTTAAAAAAATAATAAATGTTATATCGGTAATAATATTGATCCCGTCGATAACACTCTATCATTATCTCAAAGACATTTCATTACTAACACTGATATATATATATCAGTGTTGGAAAGATTGCATTTATTGGATTTCATTCCTTTTTAGAGGAATGCAATCATGAATGTATTACATTTAGTTTTAAGGAATGAGGAATGGGAATTAATTAACCTTATGTCGGAATGTGAATGAATTCTAAAAAAAGAAACACTTCATGGCAATTTAGTAATTTTTAATTGACTGTAATTTACTAATTTATATTTAATTTATGATATATTTTATACATTTTTTCATAGCAAATGAACAGATTGATGAACAATAAATAATCAATTATTAACATTTTTTAAACAGTTTTAAAGGAATTAATTTTCTGAAAAAACGAATGTCTTACATCAGATGAATCACCTGTAGTTTATACAAGGTGATCTTTTGGTTGACATTATTATTCTGACCAAAAAAAATTAAAATTATTAAAACATATTTTTATATTTAAATTTGTTTTCATTCATAATACTTAAAATAGCATCTAAGTCTTTTATACAGTTTGCATTTTCAGAATAATGGAAATGGTTCTGGCAAAACATTTTTTTTAAACGACCAAAAATGGACTGGTGTCGAATTTATATTACTCCCATTTCCCACCCCCTAGGATGGTTACAAGTTTTTTTTGTTTTTAAGCCATAATTTTGGGACCTTTAAGTTGAAAATTTGTCAGTTGTTAGTACTCATATGTATCCGTAACATGTTAAACGGAAAACAATTCGGCACTTCAGTTTTTTATACTATTTTACTAACAATTATACTATTTTATTTATGTGAACTTTGTGATTTATTAATTTTTACTAATTATTTCATGATCATTATTTTTTATTTATTTTAACCTATTAGCAGGCGCGTATGCGCATTTTGTACGCCAAATATACTTTTAAAGGCACGACTTTTATCTGAGTAGCCTATAGAATTAGAGTAAATAAAAAATTAGTTATATTAAAACACGTATAACTAGGTATATAAATATGCAATACTTTTTTATAATAATTTGTATTATTTTATTTATAATTATTTTTTGTTTATTATTTTTGAATTGATATTATTTTTACAATAACAATGTAATTAAATACTGCGTGTCAATACTATTCATAGTTGATTAATGCTCTGTCAGTTGTCATGCCCTATGGTGGACAGCTTACTATTTCTCTATGTTAGAAATAATTAAAATTGTATATTAATAAGTATGGATATGTTATGTTTATTGTTTATAACGCATTATATTTTTACTTATTGGGAATTTTAAAATGTCTTATTATTTATTAATTGTAATTTATTATTGAAATTAAAATTATTGCCCTTGGATAAGTCATACTATATAGTGCGTAAGATAATATAATACAACTGTAATTGTAAGAATAATATTATTAAATTATTATTATTATCATTATGGTTATTAATATTTATAAAATGTTTGGTAAATACAAGAGAAACATTCTGTTTCACTCAATTATTTAACAAATGCGAAAGCCCGCGAACACGTTTAAAAACAAATTCCCTTCAGACGGTCATACTGATTTTGGCGGGCCAATCATAGAGCCTTATTTGCAATCCTATTGTTAAAGGCCCGAGTGAACAATCTGTTTTCATATAATCTGTGATATGAGTTTGTTAGGTTGTAGAACGCGGTGTGTAAAGGAATTATTATTTTCTATACTCTGCGCCATGAGAGAAGTAACCCGTTTCGCGCATCACGACTGTCCCGAGGCCCCATTTCCCCCACTTTGTGCCATTCGGTGTCGCGCTGAGGCGTGCATACAGCGCGAAACAGACGATATACAGAGTGATTGTGTATAGAGTATATTATTTATTATAATTTATAAATATTTATATTTATAAATTAACATAATTTATTATATTATTATTTTATTTATTATAATAATATAATATGTTATTATTATAACATATTTTTACAACCAGGTCAAGTGAGGTCAGAGGTTTTTGTGTACAGGCAAAGGAAAGCCGCGTCCCGACTTTTGGTGTACAGGCAAAGAAATGACGCATCCCAAACCTTCGTGTATAACCTAATTATATAAATTAAAACTAAAGAATATTTAAATTAAATATGAATTTAATATTTATTATAAAATATATAATATATTATTTATTATTATATTATTATTATAATAATAATATAATAATGTAATAATTCAACAGTAAACGCAAGCGCGTGGTTCAAAGACGTAAGACGTGAGTCTTATGACTTATGACACACTGTATCGAGTTTACGTTATAATACACCCTATATATGCAGCGCCGCCGCCGCCGCCGACCGTGGGTGTGGCCTATCGGTGGCGATGCGCGGAATCGGACGCGTTTCGGTCGAGCAACGGGTTACTTCTCTCATGGCGCAGAGTATATCCGGTTTGTCCGACGGGAGGGATGGACGCGTTACTAAAAAAAAAAAAATAAAAAACCCCGTAGATTGTGGCGCGTCGTTTAAAACTATATTATCTGAAAGTAGGTAGATACGGGCTCCGCACGTTTCCGCGGCACTGAATTTAAAACACACGGACAGTGACGATATCAATAGGTTCTGATAAGTTTGTGAAAACTGAAAACTAAATAATATAACAATTAATAATATATCACTTGCTAATGTGAAATGGCCATTGTTGAGCTGGCGTTTGTATTTTGTGTATCGAATAGCCTATGTACGATTAATTATAAAAGTCAAATTTTTTTTTGAAATTTTAGGAAAATATGAAAAAACCCGTTTAATAAAATGTCCAAAACAAACGGTCTTTACCTACAAATTGCAATTTTTTTTACATACATATATAGCTAATTTAAGTGTTATCTATAGCTAATATTGTTTTCCCGTTTTTTTTCTAATTTGTGTAGTAATTTTATAAATTTTTAGTAATATAATGTGAATAAATTCGATGAATGTACAAATAAAACACACGTGTACAGACCAACGACAAACATAATAAATGATACAAAAGACGATAACGCACACGGCGTCAAAACAAAAGGCGGTCGTCGGTCGGTGATATTGTCTATACAAATTAAAAACCCCAGATATTAATAACTTAAATAGGGTACAACACTACGAATAATAATAATATTATAACGGGAGACGAGACCGTGTATCAAAATAATTTGGTGGCCCTGAAAAGGGCCGTTTTAAGTGGATATAGCGCGCGACTAATATCGAAACGCTTATTTGGAACTGGTGTACTTGGTCACGGCCTTGGTGCCTTCACTGACGGCGTGCTTGGCCAATTCACCGGGCAACAGCAGACGGACGGCGGTCTGGATCTCCCGGCTGGTGATGGTCGAACGCTTGTTGTAGTGGGCCAGACGGCTGGATTCGGCGGCGATGCGTTCGAAAATGTCGTTGACGAAGCTGTTCATGATGCTCATCGCCTTGGAGGAAACGCCGGTGTCGGGGTGGACTTGTTTCAACACCTTGTAGATGTAAATACCGTACGATTCTTTCCTCTTCGGCTTGCGCTTCTTGTCGGACTTGGTGATGTTTTTCTGCGCCTTGCCGGACTTCTTCATGGCCTTGCCTGCGGATTTACCTCCTGGTGCCATAGTGACTGCGGTTGTACACGGTTTGCGGGTCGTCGAAATAGTTGGCCGGTAGCTGGTGGACGAATGATGGTTCGAAAATCGTTTACGCTCATATTTATTACGCGTCGCGACTTGGTTTATCGAGTACGGTTTGTAAGAGTCGACGAAAAAACGACGAGTAAAAATAACACTTTGCATTGAACGTTTATATCTACAAAGTGTGGTTTTTCATCGTCGTTATTTTCAAACGTAGGCCAACATACAGACGCTTTTACGTCGTAAAAGTGTATAAATACCGATTTTGGCCCGTTCCGATCATCAGTATCGTCTGGATTTTCTCTCGTTTCACTACACGACAATCTACAATCGAGCATCATGACCGGACGCGGCAAAGGAGGAAAAGCAAAGAGCGGCAAATCGAAGACCCGGTCGTCCCGTGCCGGACTCCAGTTCCCGGTCGGTCGTATCCATCGTCTGTTGAGGAAGGGCAACTACGCCGAGCGCGTCGGTGCCGGCGCTCCCGTGTACCTGGCCGCCGTCATGGAGTACTTGGCCGCTGAAGTGTTGGAGTTGGCCGGTAACGCCGCCCGTGACAACAAGAAGACCCGTATCATCCCCAGACATTTGCAGTTGGCCATCAGGAACGACGAGGAGTTGAACAAACTGTTGTCCGGCGTCACCATAGCCCAAGGCGGTGTGTTGCCCAACATCCAAGCCGTCCTTTTGCCCAAGAAGACCGAAAAGAAAGCTTAAGAACGCGTCGTCGCCGTATTTATACATATTAAAACGGCCCTTTTCAGGGCCACCAAATATTAACTAGTTATACAACACTCTTGTTGTTTTCGGCATAGATGACGTGCGGCGTTGTGCTAAATATCGTTGTATTATTTTGTCAAGCCTTAGAAAATATAAGTATATTTAAAAAAAAATAATTGTAACATAGAATTTCAACAAATCTACCTTAGTCCTTTTTTTATTTTTTCAAGGTCAAAAGCAATTTATAAAATGTGTCTGTTAACTTAAATTGGAAATAATACTCAAGTATAGTAATATACATAAATACTTTTTTTTTTTTTTTTGTCTTTTCATTAATATTGTCATCAATGTTAATAGATTTAGATCAAAGACTTACAATATTATGTACCCATTTGCGATTACAAATATACAATTAGTATGTTACATTTTTTATACTATATTATACATTTAGTTTGTTTTGTGTCGATTAGCATGTATATTACGGAGTACATATTATTCTGTATGTACTATAAAATATTAATTTGAACAATTACATAGTATACCGTTAAAACTACTCGTGTATGTTATTATAAAGGCAATACACTATAACGTTATGTTAGTTTATACGGTATATATACTTAGAACACTCATTAAATATACTCGACTGCATTAAATGACATATGAACGTTAACCGATAATATTGTAAATAATATAAAATGGTGGCCCTGAAAAGGGCCGTTTTAAAGAACAGTAGGTAGGGTGCAAAGCGAACGGTCGTCGGGAATTAACCTCCGAATCCGTACAGAGTGCGGCCTTGGCGTTTCAGAGCGTAGACCACGTCCATGGCGGTGACGGTCTTCCTCTTGGCGTGCTCGGTGTAGGTGACGGCGTCGCGGATTACGTTTTCCAGGAACACCTTCAACACTCCGCGGGTCTCTTCGTAGATCAGGCCGGAGATACGTTTGACACCACCGCGGCGGGCTAACCGACGAATGGCCGGCTTGGTGATTCCTTGGATGTTGTCCCGGAGCACTTTACGATGACGTTTGGCGCCTCCTTTTCCCAAACCTTTTCCTCCTTTGCCGCGTCCGGTCATTGTTGCTGATTGTCGTTCGGAGAGCTGCGGTAGACTGAAGAAACAAATCGAATGATGCCCGGACAACGTTTTCGCGCCGTATTTATATGATCGGGCCGTCGCGCGGACCAATCACGGCGCGGTATCGCGCGAACCCCCTCTGTTTCGGCAGGTCGTTCCGTCGACCAATGAGAACTCGCGCCTATGATCCGAATTTGTATATATATACGAGCTCATTCGGTGTGCGGAGACATATTCGACCGTTTCGAGTTTTCACAGACAGTCTACGAACTACCGACATGGCCCGTACCAAGCAAACCGCCCGCAAATCTACCGGAGGCAAGGCTCCCAGGAAGCAGTTGGCCACCAAAGCCGCCCGCAAGAGCGCACCGGCGACCGGAGGAGTGAAGAAACCCCATCGTTACCGTCCCGGTACCGTGGCTCTCCGTGAAATCCGTCGTTACCAGAAGAGCACCGAGCTGTTGATCCGCAAATTGCCGTTCCAACGTTTGGTCCGTGAGATCGCCCAAGACTTCAAGACCGACTTGCGTTTCCAGAGCTCGGCCGTCATGGCTCTGCAAGAAGCCAGCGAAGCATACTTGGTCGGTCTGTTCGAAGACACCAACTTGTGCGCTATCCACGCCAAGCGCGTTACCATCATGCCCAAGGACATCCAGTTGGCTCGCCGTATTCGCGGAGAACGTGCTTAATCGTCTCAATACTCTACAAATCCTCTTTAAAACGGCCCTTTTCAGGGCCACTACATGCGTTACAATTATTTCTTTATTGACCTTACAGCGGGCGCCGCGCTGTTGGTAAAATGAATACAACAGTTTTGTACTTAATAGTTTTATTATTATCGACGGTCGTGGGTATCCCCCCGAGAATGTTGTTACTTACATTTTTAAATTAATGTTGAAAATTCCCAACGACCCGTTTTTATTGAAGTATTATTTATATTAAAAAAAAAAGCGGGTAAAAGAATAGGCGGTAGACACGGCGGTGGCGATGGACGACGAACGGGTCGGTGTAGCGTTAGGCACAGTGTGAAACGTATTTTTGGCGCGCGCGGGAAGTAGTCGGCGGCGACGGCGGCCGCGTTATAGTCGATATGAGCACAGATTATATGAAAACAGATTGTCCACTCTCGATGTAAACAAAAAATGAGCTGATAAGCACTCCGCCGAAACCAGTGTGACCATGTCAGCCGGAACGAAATTATCGAACTTGTATTTACCACAAATTATATGATTATTTCATATAATCTCATATAATTTCATATAATCACAAATTATATGATTATTTCATATAATCTGTGTATTTATCATATTAAATGTTAAAAAAATAATAAATGTTATATCGGTAATAATATTGATCCCGTCGATAACACTCTATCATTATCTCAAAGACATTTCATTACTAACACTGATATATATATATCAGTGTTGGAAAGATTGCATTTATTGGATTTCATTCCTTTTTAGAGGAATGCAATCATGAATGTATTACATTTAGTTTTAAGGAATGAGGAATGGGAATTAATTAACCTTATGTCGGAATGTGAATGAATTCTAAAAAAAGAAACACTTCATGGCAATTTAGTAATTTTTAATTGACTGTAATTTACTAATTTATATTTAATTTATGATATATTTTATACATTTTTTCATAGCAAATGAACAGATTGATGAACAATAAATAATCAATTATTAACATTTTTTAAACAGTTTTA
This sequence comes from Adelges cooleyi, assembly GCF_023614345.1. Lineage (NCBI taxonomy): Eukaryota > Metazoa > Arthropoda > Insecta > Hemiptera > Adelgidae > Adelges > Adelges cooleyi. The sequence continues at coordinate 162,354 of NW_026095775.1, forward strand.
AAGGAATTAATTTTCTGAAAAAACGAATGTCTTACATCAGATGAATCACCTGTAGTTTATACAAGGTGATCTTTTGGTTGACATTATTATTCTGACCAAAAAAAATTAAAATTATTAAAACATATTTTTATATTTAAATTTGTTTTCATTCATAATACTTAAAATAGCATCTAAGTCTTTTATACAGTTTGCATTTTCAGAATAATGGAAATGGTTCTGGCAAAACATTTTTTTTAAACGACCAAAAATGGACTGGTGTCGAATTTATATTACTCCCATTTCCCACCCCCTAGGATGGTTACAAGTTTTTTTTGTTTTTAAGCCATAATTTTGGGACCTTTAAGTTGAAAATTTGTCAGTTGTTAGTACTCATATGTATCCGTAACATGTTAAACGGAAAACAATTCGGCACTTCAGTTTTTTATACTATTTTACTAACAATTATACTATTTTATTTATGTGAACTTTGTGATTTATTAATTTTTACTAATTATTTCATGATCATTATTTTTTATTTATTTTAACCTATTAGCAGGCGCGTATGCGCATTTTGTACGCCAAATATACTTTTAAAGGCACGACTTTTATCTGAGTAGCCTATAGAATTAGAGTAAATAAAAAATTAGTTATATTAAAACACGTATAACTAGGTATATAAATATGCAATACTTTTTTATAATAATTTGTATTATTTTATTTATAATTATTTTTTGTTTATTATTTTTGAATTGATATTATTTTTACAATAACAATGTAATTAAATACTGCGTGTCAATACTATTCATAGTTGATTAATGCTCTGTCAGTTGTCATGCCCTATGGTGGACAGCTTACTATTTCTCTATGTTAGAAATAATTAAAATTGTATATTAATAAGTATGGATATGTTATGTTTATTGTTTATAACGCATTATATTTTTACTTATTGGGAATTTTAAAATGTCTTATTATTTATTAATTGTAATTTATTATTGAAATTAAAATTATTGCCCTTGGATAAGTCATACTATATAGTGCGTAAGATAATATAATACAACTGTAATTGTAAGAATAATATTATTAAATTATTATTATTATCATTATGGTTATTAATATTTATAAAATGTTTGGTAAATACAAGAGAAACATTCTGTTTCACTCAATTATTTAACAAATGCGAAAGCCCGCGAACACGTTTAAAAACAAATTCCCTTCAGACGGTCATACTGATTTTGGCGGGCCAATCATAGAGCCTTATTTGCAATCCTATTGTTAAAGGCCCGAGTGAACAATCTGTTTTCATATAATCTGTGATATGAGTTTGTTAGGTTGTAGAACGCGGTGTGTAAAGGAATTATTATTTTCTATACTCTGCGCCATGAGAGAAGTAACCCGTTTCGCGCATCACGACTGTCCCGAGGCCCCATTTCCCCCACTTTGTGCCATTCGGTGTCGCGCTGAGGCGTGCATACAGCGCGAAACAGACGATATACAGAGTGATTGTGTATAGAGTATATTATTTATTATAATTTATAAATATTTATATTTATAAATTAACATAATTTATTATATTATTATTTTATTTATTATAATAATATAATATGTTATTATTATAACATATTTTTACAACCAGGTCAAGTGAGGTCAGAGGTTTTTGTGTACAGGCAAAGGAAAGCCGCGTCCCGACTTTTGGTGTACAGGCAAAGAAATGACGCATCCCAAACCTTCGTGTATAACCTAATTATATAAATTAAAACTAAAGAATATTTAAATTAAATATGAATTTAATATTTATTATAAAATATATAATATATTATTTATTATTATATTATTATTATAATAATAATATAATAATGTAATAATTCAACAGTAAACGCAAGCGCGTGGTTCAAAGACGTAAGACGTGAGTCTTATGACTTATGACACACTGTATCGAGTTTACGTTATAATACACCCTATATATGCAGCGCCGCCGCCGCCGCCGACCGTGGGTGTGGCCTATCGGTGGCGATGCGCGGAATCGGACGCGTTTCGGTCGAGCAACGGGTTACTTCTCTCATGGCGCAGAGTATATCCGGTTTGTCCGACGGGAGGGATGGACGCGTTACTAAAAAAAAAAAAATAAAAAACCCCGTAGATTGTGGCGCGTCGTTTAAAACTATATTATCTGAAAGTAGGTAGATACGGGCTCCGCACGTTTCCGCGGCACTGAATTTAAAACACACGGACAGTGACGATATCAATAGGTTCTGATAAGTTTGTGAAAACTGAAAACTAAATAATATAACAATTAATAATATATCACTTGCTAATGTGAAATGGCCATTGTTGAGCTGGCGTTTGTATTTTGTGTATCGAATAGCCTATGTACGATTAATTATAAAAGTCAAATTTTTTTTTGAAATTTTAGGAAAATATGAAAAAACCCGTTTAATAAAATGTCCAAAACAAACGGTCTTTACCTACAAATTGCAATTTTTTTTACATACATATATAGCTAATTTAAGTGTTATCTATAGCTAATATTGTTTTCCCGTTTTTTTTCTAATTTGTGTAGTAATTTTATAAATTTTTAGTAATATAATGTGAATAAATTCGATGAATGTACAAATAAAACACACGTGTACAGACCAACGACAAACATAATAAATGATACAAAAGACGATAACGCACACGGCGTCAAAACAAAAGGCGGTCGTCGGTCGGTGATATTGTCTATACAAATTAAAAACCCCAGATATTAATAACTTAAATAGGGTACAACACTACGAATAATAATAATATTATAACGGGAGACGAGACCGTGTATCAAAATAATTTGGTGGCCCTGAAAAGGGCCGTTTTAAGTGGATATAGCGCGCGACTAATATCGAAACGCTTATTTGGAACTGGTGTACTTGGTCACGGCCTTGGTGCCTTCACTGACGGCGTGCTTGGCCAATTCACCGGGCAACAGCAGACGGACGGCGGTCTGGATCTCCCGGCTGGTGATGGTCGAACGCTTGTTGTAGTGGGCCAGACGGCTGGATTCGGCGGCGATGCGTTCGAAAATGTCGTTGACGAAGCTGTTCATGATGCTCATCGCCTTGGAGGAAACGCCGGTGTCGGGGTGGACTTGTTTCAACACCTTGTAGATGTAAATACCGTACGATTCTTTCCTCTTCGGCTTGCGCTTCTTGTCGGACTTGGTGATGTTTTTCTGCGCCTTGCCGGACTTCTTCATGGCCTTGCCTGCGGATTTACCTCCTGGTGCCATAGTGACTGCGGTTGTACACGGTTTGCGGGTCGTCGAAATAGTTGGCCGGTAGCTGGTGGACGAATGATGGTTCGAAAATCGTTTACGCTCATATTTATTACGCGTCGCGACTTGGTTTATCGAGTACGGTTTGTAAGAGTCGACGAAAAAACGACGAGTAAAAATAACACTTTGCATTGAACGTTTATATCTACAAAGTGTGGTTTTTCATCGTCGTTATTTTCAAACGTAGGCCAACATACAGACGCTTTTACGTCGTAAAAGTGTATAAATACCGATTTTGGCCCGTTCCGATCATCAGTATCGTCTGGATTTTCTCTCGTTTCACTACACGACAATCTACAATCGAGCATCATGACCGGACGCGGCAAAGGAGGAAAAGCAAAGAGCGGCAAATCGAAGACCCGGTCGTCCCGTGCCGGACTCCAGTTCCCGGTCGGTCGTATCCATCGTCTGTTGAGGAAGGGCAACTACGCCGAGCGCGTCGGTGCCGGCGCTCCCGTGTACCTGGCCGCCGTCATGGAGTACTTGGCCGCTGAAGTGTTGGAGTTGGCCGGTAACGCCGCCCGTGACAACAAGAAGACCCGTATCATCCCCAGACATTTGCAGTTGGCCATCAGGAACGACGAGGAGTTGAACAAACTGTTGTCCGGCGTCACCATAGCCCAAGGCGGTGTGTTGCCCAACATCCAAGCCGTCCTTTTGCCCAAGAAGACCGAAAAGAAAGCTTAAGAACGCGTCGTCGCCGTATTTATACATATTAAAACGGCCCTTTTCAGGGCCACCAAATATTAACTAGTTATACAACACTCTTGTTGTTTTCGGCATAGATGACGTGCGGCGTTGTGCTAAATATCGTTGTATTATTTTGTCAAGCCTTAGAAAATATAAGTATATTTAAAAAAAAATAATTGTAACATAGAATTTCAACAAATCTACCTTAGTCCTTTTTTTATTTTTTCAAGGTCAAAAGCAATTTATAAAATGTGTCTGTTAACTTAAATTGGAAATAATACTCAAGTATAGTAATATACATAAATACTTTTTTTTTTTTTTTTGTCTTTTCATTAATATTGTCATCAATGTTAATAGATTTAGATCAAAGACTTACAATATTATGTACCCATTTGCGATTACAAATATACAATTAGTATGTTACATTTTTTATACTATATTATACATTTAGTTTGTTTTGTGTCGATTAGCATGTATATTACGGAGTACATATTATTCTGTATGTACTATAAAATATTAATTTGAACAATTACATAGTATACCGTTAAAACTACTCGTGTATGTTATTATAAAGGCAATACACTATAACGTTATGTTAGTTTATACGGTATATATACTTAGAACACTCATTAAATATACTCGACTGCATTAAATGACATATGAACGTTAACCGATAATATTGTAAATAATATAAAATGGTGGCCCTGAAAAGGGCCGTTTTAAAGAACAGTAGGTAGGGTGCAAAGCGAACGGTCGTCGGGAATTAACCTCCGAATCCGTACAGAGTGCGGCCTTGGCGTTTCAGAGCGTAGACCACGTCCATGGCGGTGACGGTCTTCCTCTTGGCGTGCTCGGTGTAGGTGACGGCGTCGCGGATTACGTTTTCCAGGAACACCTTCAACACTCCGCGGGTCTCTTCGTAGATCAGGCCGGAGATACGTTTGACACCACCGCGGCGGGCTAACCGACGAATGGCCGGCTTGGTGATTCCTTGGATGTTGTCCCGGAGCACTTTACGATGACGTTTGGCGCCTCCTTTTCCCAAACCTTTTCCTCCTTTGCCGCGTCCGGTCATTGTTGCTGATTGTCGTTCGGAGAGCTGCGGTAGACTGAAGAAACAAATCGAATGATGCCCGGACAACGTTTTCGCGCCGTATTTATATGATCGGGCCGTCGCGCGGACCAATCACGGCGCGGTATCGCGCGAACCCCCTCTGTTTCGGCAGGTCGTTCCGTCGACCAATGAGAACTCGCGCCTATGATCCGAATTTGTATATATATACGAGCTCATTCGGTGTGCGGAGACATATTCGACCGTTTCGAGTTTTCACAGACAGTCTACGAACTACCGACATGGCCCGTACCAAGCAAACCGCCCGCAAATCTACCGGAGGCAAGGCTCCCAGGAAGCAGTTGGCCACCAAAGCCGCCCGCAAGAGCGCACCGGCGACCGGAGGAGTGAAGAAACCCCATCGTTACCGTCCCGGTACCGTGGCTCTCCGTGAAATCCGTCGTTACCAGAAGAGCACCGAGCTGTTGATCCGCAAATTGCCGTTCCAACGTTTGGTCCGTGAGATCGCCCAAGACTTCAAGACCGACTTGCGTTTCCAGAGCTCGGCCGTCATGGCTCTGCAAGAAGCCAGCGAAGCATACTTGGTCGGTCTGTTCGAAGACACCAACTTGTGCGCTATCCACGCCAAGCGCGTTACCATCATGCCCAAGGACATCCAGTTGGCTCGCCGTATTCGCGGAGAACGTGCTTAATCGTCTCAATACTCTACAAATCCTCTTTAAAACGGCCCTTTTCAGGGCCACTACATGCGTTACAATTATTTCTTTATTGACCTTACAGCGGGCGCCGCGCTGTTGGTAAAATGAATACAACAGTTTTGTACTTAATAGTTTTATTATTATCGACGGTCGTGGGTATCCCCCCGAGAATGTTGTTACTTACATTTTTAAATTAATGTTGAAAATTCCCAACGACCCGTTTTTATTGAAGTATTATTTATATTAAAAAAAAAAGCGGGTAAAAGAATAGGCGGTAGACACGGCGGTGGCGATGGACGACGAACGGGTCGGTGTAGCGTTAGGCACAGTGTGAAACGTATTTTTGGCGCGCGCGGGAAGTAGTCGGCGGCGACGGCGGCCGCGTTATAGTCGATATGAGCACAGATTATATGAAAACAGATTGTCCACTCTCGATGTAAACAAAAAATGAGCTGATAAGCACTCCGCCGAAACCAGTGTGACCATGTCAGCCGGAACGAAATTATCGAACTTGTATTTACCACAAATTATATGATTATTTCATATAATCTCATATAATTTCATATAATCACAAATTATATGATTATTTCATATAATCTGTGTATTTATCATATTAAATGTTAAAAAAATAATAAATGTTATATCGGTAATAATATTGATCCCGTCGATAACACTCTATCATTATCTCAAAGACATTTCATTACTAACACTGATATATATATATCAGTGTTGGAAAGATTGCATTTATTGGATTTCATTCCTTTTTAGAGGAATGCAATCATGAATGTATTACATTTAGTTTTAAGGAATGAGGAATGGGAATTAATTAACCTTATGTCGGAATGTGAATGAATTCTAAAAAAAGAAACACTTCATGGCAATTTAGTAATTTTTAATTGACTGTAATTTACTAATTTATATTTAATTTATGATATATTTTATACATTTTTTCATAGCAAATGAACAGATTGATGAACAATAAATAATCAATTATTAACATTTTTTAAACAGTTTTAAAGGAATTAATTTTCTGAAAAAACGAATGTCTTACATCAGATGAATCACCTGTAGTTTATACAAGGTGATCTTTTGGTTGACATTATTATTCTGACCAAAAAAAATTAAAATTATTAAAACATATTTTTATATTTAAATTTGTTTTCATTCATAATACTTAAAATAGCATCTAAGTCTTTTATACAGTTTGCATTTTCAGAATAATGGAAATGGTTCTGGCAAAACATTTTTTTTAAACGACCAAAAATGGACTGGTGTCGAATTTATATTACTCCCATTTCCCACCCCCTAGGATGGTTACAAGTTTTTTTTGTTTTTAAGCCATAATTTTGGGACCTTTAAGTTGAAAATTTGTCAGTTGTTAGTACTCATATGTATCCGTAACATGTTAAACGGAAAACAATTCGGCACTTCAGTTTTTTATACTATTTTACTAACAATTATACTATTTTATTTATGTGAACTTTGTGATTTATTAATTTTTACTAATTATTTCATGATCATTATTTTTTATTTATTTTAACCTATTAGCAGGCGCGTATGCGCATTTTGTACGCCAAATATACTTTTAAAGGCACGACTTTTATCTGAGTAGCCTATAGAATTAGAGTAAATAAAAAATTAGTTATATTAAAACACGTATAACTAGGTATATAAATATGCAATACTTTTTTATAATAATTTGTATTATTTTATTTATAATTATTTTTTGTTTATTATTTTTGAATTGATATTATTTTTACAATAACAATGTAATTAAATACTGCGTGTCAATACTATTCATAGTTGATTAATGCTCTGTCAGTTGTCATGCCCTATGGTGGACAGCTTACTATTTCTCTATGTTAGAAATAATTAAAATTGTATATTAATAAGTATGGATATGTTATGTTTATTGTTTATAACGCATTATATTTTTACTTATTGGGAATTTTAAAATGTCTTATTATTTATTAATTGTAATTTATTATTGAAATTAAAATTATTGCCCTTGGATAAGTCATACTATATAGTGCGTAAGATAATATAATACAACTGTAATTGTAAGAATAATATTATTAAATTATTATTATTATCATTATGGTTATTAATATTTATAAAATGTTTGGTAAATACAAGAGAAACATTCTGTTTCACTCAATTATTTAACAAATGCGAAAGCCCGCGAACACGTTTAAAAACAAATTCCCTTCAGACGGTCATACTGATTTTGGCGGGCCAATCATAGAGCCTTATTTGCAATCCTATTGTTAAAGGCCCGAGTGAACAATCTGTTTTCATATAATCTGTGATATGAGTTTGTTAGGTTGTAGAACGCGGTGTGTAAAGGAATTATTATTTTCTATACTCTGCGCCATGAGAGAAGTAACCCGTTTCGCGCATCACGACTGTCCCGAGGCCCCATTTCCCCCACTTTGTGCCATTCGGTGTCGCGCTGAGGCGTGCATACAGCGCGAAACAGACGATATACAGAGTGATTGTGTATAGAGTATATTATTTATTATAATTTATAAATATTTATATTTATAAATTAACATAATTTATTATATTATTATTTTATTTATTATAATAATATAATATGTTATTATTATAACATATTTTTACAACCAGGTCAAGTGAGGTCAGAGGTTTTTGTGTACAGGCAAAGGAAAGCCGCGTCCCGACTTTTGGTGTACAGGCAAAGAAATGACGCATCCCAAACCTTCGTGTATAACCTAATTATATAAATTAAAACTAAAGAATATTTAAATTAAATATGAATTTAATATTTATTATAAAATATATAATATATTATTTATTATTATATTATTATTATAATAATAATATAATAATGTAATAATTCAACAGTAAACGCAAGCGCGTGGTTCAAAGACGTAAGACGTGAGTCTTATGACTTATGACACACTGTATCGAGTTTACGTTATAATACACCCTATATATGCAGCGCCGCCGCCGCCGCCGACCGTGGGTGTGGCCTATCGGTGGCGATGCGCGGAATCGGACGCGTTTCGGTCGAGCAACGGGTTACTTCTCTCATGGCGCAGAGTATATCCGGTTTGTCCGACGGGAGGGATGGACGCGTTACTAAAAAAAAAAAAATAAAAAACCCCGTAGATTGTGGCGCGTCGTTTAAAACTATATTATCTGAAAGTAGGTAGATACGGGCTCCGCACGTTTCCGCGGCACTGAATTTAAAACACACGGACAGTGACGATATCAATAGGTTCTGATAAGTTTGTGAAAACTGAAAACTAAATAATATAACAATTAATAATATATCACTTGCTAATGTGAAATGGCCATTGTTGAGCTGGCGTTTGTATTTTGTGTATCGAATAGCCTATGTACGATTAATTATAAAAGTCAAATTTTTTTTTGAAATTTTAGGAAAATATGAAAAAACCCGTTTAATAAAATGTCCAAAACAAACGGTCTTTACCTACAAATTGCAATTTTTTTTACATACATATATAGCTAATTTAAGTGTTATCTATAGCTAATATTGTTTTCCCGTTTTTTTTCTAATTTGTGTAGTAATTTTATAAATTTTTAGTAATATAATGTGAATAAATTCGATGAATGTACAAATAAAACACACGTGTACAGACCAACGACAAACATAATAAATGATACAAAAGACGATAACGCACACGGCGTCAAAACAAAAGGCGGTCGTCGGTCGGTGATATTGTCTATACAAATTAAAAACCCCAGATATTAATAACTTAAATAGGGTACAACACTACGAATAATAATAATATTATAACGGGAGACGAGACCGTGTATCAAAATAATTTGGTGGCCCTGAAAAGGGCCGTTTTAAGTGGATATAGCGCGCGACTAATATCGAAACGCTTATTTGGAACTGGTGTACTTGGTCACGGCCTTGGTGCCTTCACTGACGGCGTGCTTGGCCAATTCACCGGGCAACAGCAGACGGACGGCGGTCTGGATCTCCCGGCTGGTGATGGTCGAACGCTTGTTGTAGTGGGCCAGACGGCTGGATTCGGCGGCGATGCGTTCGAAAATGTCGTTGACGAAGCTGTTCATGATGCTCATCGCCTTGGAGGAAACGCCGGTGTCGGGGTGGACTTGTTTCAACACCTTGTAGATGTAAATACCGTACGATTCTTTCCTCTTCGGCTTGCGCTTCTTGTCGGACTTGGTGATGTTTTTCTGCGCCTTGCCGGACTTCTTCATGGCCTTGCCTGCGGATTTACCTCCTGGTGCCATAGTGACTGCGGTTGTACACGGTTTGCGGGTCGTCGAAATAGTTGGCCGGTAGCTGGTGGACGAATGATGGTTCGAAAATCGTTTACGCTCATATTTATTACGCGTCGCGACTTGGTTTATCGAGTACGGTTTGTAAGAGTCGACGAAAAAACGACGAGTAAAAATAACACTTTGCATTGAACGTTTATATCTACAAAGTGTGGTTTTTCATCGTCGTTATTTTCAAACGTAGGCCAACATACAGACGCTTTTACGTCGTAAAAGTGTATAAATACCGATTTTGGCCCGTTCCGATCATCAGTATCGTCTGGATTTTCTCTCGTTTCACTACACGACAATCTACAATCGAGCATCATGACCGGACGCGGCAAAGGAGGAAAAGCAAAGAGCGGCAAATCGAAGACCCGGTCGTCCCGTGCCGGACTCCAGTTCCCGGTCGGTCGTATCCATCGTCTGTTGAGGAAGGGCAACTACGCCGAGCGCGTCGGTGCCGGCGCTCCCGTGTACCTGGCCGCCGTCATGGAGTACTTGGCCGCTGAAGTGTTGGAGTTGGCCGGTAACGCCGCCCGTGACAACAAGAAGACCCGTATCATCCCCAGACATTTGCAGTTGGCCATCAGGAACGACGAGGAGTTGAACAAACTGTTGTCCGGCGTCACCATAGCCCAAGGCGGTGTGTTGCCCAACATCCAAGCCGTCCTTTTGCCCAAGAAGACCGAAAAGAAAGCTTAAGAACGCGTCGTCGCCGTATTTATACATATTAAAACGGCCCTTTTCAGGGCCACCAAATATTAACTAGTTATACAACACTCTTGTTGTTTTCGGCATAGATGACGTGCGGCGTTGTGCTAAATATCGTTGTATTATTTTGTCAAGCCTTAGAAAATATAAGTATATTTAAAAAAAAATAATTGTAACATAGAATTTCAACAAATCTACCTTAGTCCTTTTTTTATTTTTTCAAGGTCAAAAGCAATTTATAAAATGTGTCTGTTAACTTAAATTGGAAATAATACTCAAGTATAGTAATATACATAAATACTTTTTTTTTTTTTTTTGTCTTTTCATTAATATTGTCATCAATGTTAATAGATTTAGATCAAAGACTTACAATATTATGTACCCATTTGCGATTACAAATATACAATTAGTATGTTACATTTTTTATACTATATTATACATTTAGTTTGTTTTGTGTCGATTAGCATGTATATTACGGAGTACATATTATTCTGTATGTACTATAAAATATTAATTTGAACAATTACATAGTATACCGTTAAAACTACTCGTGTATGTTATTATAAAGGCAATACACTATAACGTTATGTTAGTTTATACGGTATATATACTTAGAACACTCATTAAATATACTCGACTGCATTAAATGACATATGAACGTTAACCGATAATATTGTAAATAATATAAAATGGTGGCCCTGAAAAGGGCCGTTTTAAAGAACAGTAGGTAGGGTGCAAAGCGAACGGTCGTCGGGAATTAACCTCCGAATCCGTACAGAGTGCGGCCTTGGCGTTTCAGAGCGTAGACCACGTCCATGGCGGTGACGGTCTTCCTCTTGGCGTGCTCGGTGTAGGTGACGGCGTCGCGGATTACGTTTTCCAGGAACACCTTCAACACTCCGCGGGTCTCTTCGTAGATCAGGCCGGAGATACGTTTGACACCACCGCGGCGGGCTAACCGACGAATGGCCGGCTTGGTGATTCCTTGGATGTTGTCCCGGAGCACTTTACGATGACGTTTGGCGCCTCCTTTTCCCAAACCTTTTCCTCCTTTGCCGCGTCCGGTCATTGTTGCTGATTGTCGTTCGGAGAGCTGCGGTAGACTGAAGAAACAAATCGAATGATGCCCGGACAACGTTTTCGCGCCGTATTTATATGATCGGGCCGTCGCGCGGACCAATCACGGCGCGGTATCGCGCGAACCCCCTCTGTTTCGGCAGGTCGTTCCGTCGACCAATGAGAACTCGCGCCTATGATCCGAATTTGTATATATATACGAGCTCATTCGGTGTGCGGAGACATATTCGACCGTTTCGAGTTTTCACAGACAGTCTACGAACTACCGACATGGCCCGTACCAAGCAAACCGCCCGCAAATCTACCGGAGGCAAGGCTCCCAGGAAGCAGTTGGCCACCAAAGCCGCCCGCAAGAGCGCACCGGCGACCGGAGGAGTGAAGAAACCCCATCGTTACCGTCCCGGTACCGTGGCTCTCCGTGAAATCCGTCGTTACCAGAAGAGCACCGAGCTGTTGATCCGCAAATTGCCGTTCCAACGTTTGGTCCGTGAGATCGCCCAAGACTTCAAGACCGACTTGCGTTTCCAGAGCTCGGCCGTCATGGCTCTGCAAGAAGCCAGCGAAGCATACTTGGTCGGTCTGTTCGAAGACACCAACTTGTGCGCTATCCACGCCAAGCGCGTTACCATCATGCCCAAGGACATCCAGTTGGCTCGCCGTATTCGCGGAGAACGTGCTTAATCGTCTCAATACTCTACAAATCCTCTTTAAAACGGCCCTTTTCAGGGCCACTACATGCGTTACAATTATTTCTTTATTGACCTTACAGCGGGCGCCGCGCTGTTGGTAAAATGAATACAACAGTTTTGTACTTAATAGTTTTATTATTATCGACGGTCGTGGGTATCCCCCCGAGAATGTTGTTACTTACATTTTTAAATTAATGTTGAAAATTCCCAACGACCCGTTTTTATTGAAGTATTATTTATATTAAAAAAAAAAGCGGGTAAAAGAATAGGCGGTAGACACGGCGGTGGCGATGGACGACGAACGGGTCGGTGTAGCGTTAGGCACAGTGTGAAACGTATTTTTGGCGCGCGCGGGAAGTAGTCGGCGGCGACGGCGGCCGCGTTATAGTCGATATGAGCACAGATTATATGAAAACAGATTGTCCACTCTCGATGTAAACAAAAAATGAGCTGATAAGCACTCCGCCGAAACCAGTGTGACCATGTCAGCCGGAACGAAATTATCGAACTTGTATTTACCACAAATTATATGATTATTTCATATAATCTCATATAATTTCATATAATCACAAATTATATGATTATTTCATATAATCTGTGTATTTATCATATTAAATGTTAAAAAAATAATAAATGTTATATCGGTAATAATATTGATCCCGTCGATAACACTCTATCATTATCTCAAAGACATTTCATTACTAACACTGATATATATATATCAGTGTTGGAAAGATTGCATTTATTGGATTTCATTCCTTTTTAGAGGAATGCAATCATGAATGTATTACATTTAGTTTTAAGGAATGAGGAATGGGAATTAATTAACCTTATGTCGGAATGTGAATGAATTCTAAAAAAAGAAACACTTCATGGCAATTTAGTAATTTTTAATTGACTGTAATTTACTAATTTATATTTAATTTATGATATATTTTATACATTTTTTCATAGCAAATGAACAGATTGATGAACAATAAATAATCAATTATTAACATTTTTTAAACAGTTTTAAAGGAATTAATTTTCTGAAAAAACGAATGTCTTACATCAGATGAATCACCTGTAGTTTATACAAGGTGATCTTTTGGTTGACATTATTATTCTGACCAAAAAAAATTAAAATTATTAAAACATATTTTTATATTTAAATTTGTTTTCATTCATAATACTTAAAATAGCATCTAAGTCTTTTATACAGTTTGCATTTTCAGAATAATGGAAATGGTTCTGGCAAAACATTTTTTTTAAACGACCAAAAATGGACTGGTGTCGAATTTATATTACTCCCATTTCCCACCCCCTAGGATGGTTACAAGTTTTTTTTGTTTTTAAGCCATAATTTTGGGACCTTTAAGTTGAAAATTTGTCAGTTGTTAGTACTCATATGTATCCGTAACATGTTAAACGGAAAACAATTCGGCACTTCAGTTTTTTATACTATTTTACTAACAATTATACTATTTTATTTATGTGAACTTTGTGATTTATTAATTTTTACTAATTATTTCATGATCATTATTTTTTATTTATTTTAACCTATTAGCAGGCGCGTATGCGCATTTTGTACGCCAAATATACTTTTAAAGGCACGACTTTTATCTGAGTAGCCTATAGAATTAGAGTAAATAAAAAATTAGTTATATTAAAACACGTATAACTAGGTATATAAATATGCAATACTTTTTTATAATAATTTGTATTATTTTATTTATAATTATTTTTTGTTTATTATTTTTGAATTGATATTATTTTTACAATAACAATGTAATTAAATACTGCGTGTCAATACTATTCATAGTTGATTAATGCTCTGTCAGTTGTCATGCCCTATGGTGGACAGCTTACTATTTCTCTATGTTAGAAATAATTAAAATTGTATATTAATAAGTATGGATATGTTATGTTTATTGTTTATAACGCATTATATTTTTACTTATTGGGAATTTTAAAATGTCTTATTATTTATTAATTGTAATTTATTATTGAAATTAAAATTATTGCCCTTGGATAAGTCATACTATATAGTGCGTAAGATAATATAATACAACTGTAATTGTAAGAATAATATTATTAAATTATTATTATTATCATTATGGTTATTAATATTTATAAAATGTTTGGTAAATACAAGAGAAACATTCTGTTTCACTCAATTATTTAACAAATGCGAAAGCCCGCGAACACGTTTAAAAACAAATTCCCTTCAGACGGTCATACTGATTTTGGCGGGCCAATCATAGAGCCTTATTTGCAATCCTATTGTTAAAGGCCCGAGTGAACAATCTGTTTTCATATAATCTGTGATATGAGTTTGTTAGGTTGTAGAACGCGGTGTGTAAAGGAATTATTATTTTCTATACTCTGCGCCATGAGAGAAGTAACCCGTTTCGCGCATCACGACTGTCCCGAGGCCCCATTTCCCCCACTTTGTGCCATTCGGTGTCGCGCTGAGGCGTGCATACAGCGCGAAACAGACGATATACAGAGTGATTGTGTATAGAGTATATTATTTATTATAATTTATAAATATTTATATTTATAAATTAACATAATTTATTATATTATTATTTTATTTATTATAATAATATAATATGTTATTATTATAACATATTTTTACAACCAGGTCAAGTGAGGTCAGAGGTTTTTGTGTACAGGCAAAGGAAAGCCGCGTCCCGACTTTTGGTGTACAGGCAAAGAAATGACGCATCCCAAACCTTCGTGTATAACCTAATTATATAAATTAAAACTAAAGAATATTTAAATTAAATATGAATTTAATATTTATTATAAAATATATAATATATTATTTATTATTATATTATTATTATAATAATAATATAATAATGTAATAATTCAACAGTAAACGCAAGCGCGTGGTTCAAAGACGTAAGACGTGAGTCTTATGACTTATGACACACTGTATCGAGTTTACGTTATAATACACCCTATATATGCAGCGCCGCCGCCGCCGCCGACCGTGGGTGTGGCCTATCGGTGGCGATGCGCGGAATCGGACGCGTTTCGGTCGAGCAACGGGTTACTTCTCTCATGGCGCAGAGTATATCCGGTTTGTCCGACGGGAGGGATGGACGCGTTACTAAAAAAAAAAAAATAAAAAACCCCGTAGATTGTGGCGCGTCGTTTAAAACTATATTATCTGAAAGTAGGTAGATACGGGCTCCGCACGTTTCCGCGGCACTGAATTTAAAACACACGGACAGTGACGATATCAATAGGTTCTGATAAGTTTGTGAAAACTGAAAACTAAATAATATAACAATTAATAATATATCACTTGCTAATGTGAAATGGCCATTGTTGAGCTGGCGTTTGTATTTTGTGTATCGAATAGCCTATGTACGATTAATTATAAAAGTCAAATTTTTTTTTGAAATTTTAGGAAAATATGAAAAAACCCGTTTAATAAAATGTCCAAAACAAACGGTCTTTACCTACAAATTGCAATTTTTTTTACATACATATATAGCTAATTTAAGTGTTATCTATAGCTAATATTGTTTTCCCGTTTTTTTTCTAATTTGTGTAGTAATTTTATAAATTTTTAGTAATATAATGTGAATAAATTCGATGAATGTACAAATAAAACACACGTGTACAGACCAACGACAAACATAATAAATGATACAAAAGACGATAACGCACACGGCGTCAAAACAAAAGGCGGTCGTCGGTCGGTGATATTGTCTATACAAATTAAAAACCCCAGATATTAATAACTTAAATAGGGTACAACACTACGAATAATAATAATATTATAACGGGAGACGAGACCGTGTATCAAAATAATTTGGTGGCCCTGAAAAGGGCCGTTTTAAGTGGATATAGCGCGCGACTAATATCGAAACGCTTATTTGGAACTGGTGTACTTGGTCACGGCCTTGGTGCCTTCACTGACGGCGTGCTTGGCCAATTCACCGGGCAACAGCAGACGGACGGCGGTCTGGATCTCCCGGCTGGTGATGGTCGAACGCTTGTTGTAGTGGGCCAGACGGCTGGATTCGGCGGCGATGCGTTCGAAAATGTCGTTGACGAAGCTGTTCATGATGCTCATCGCCTTGGAGGAAACGCCGGTGTCGGGGTGGACTTGTTTCAACACCTTGTAGATGTAAATACCGTACGATTCTTTCCTCTTCGGCTTGCGCTTCTTGTCGGACTTGGTGATGTTTTTCTGCGCCTTGCCGGACTTCTTCATGGCCTTGCCTGCGGATTTACCTCCTGGTGCCATAGTGACTGCGGTTGTACACGGTTTGCGGGTCGTCGAAATAGTTGGCCGGTAGCTGGTGGACGAATGATGGTTCGAAAATCGTTTACGCTCATATTTATTACGCGTCGCGACTTGGTTTATCGAGTACGGTTTGTAAGAGTCGACGAAAAAACGACGAGTAAAAATAACACTTTGCATTGAACGTTTATATCTACAAAGTGTGGTTTTTCATCGTCGTTATTTTCAAACGTAGGCCAACATACAGACGCTTTTACGTCGTAAAAGTGTATAAATACCGATTTTGGCCCGTTCCGATCATCAGTATCGTCTGGATTTTCTCTCGTTTCACTACACGACAATCTACAATCGAGCATCATGACCGGACGCGGCAAAGGAGGAAAAGCAAAGAGCGGCAAATCGAAGACCCGGTCGTCCCGTGCCGGACTCCAGTTCCCGGTCGGTCGTATCCATCGTCTGTTGAGGAAGGGCAACTACGCCGAGCGCGTCGGTGCCGGCGCTCCCGTGTACCTGGCCGCCGTCATGGAGTACTTGGCCGCTGAAGTGTTGGAGTTGGCCGGTAACGCCGCCCGTGACAACAAGAAGACCCGTATCATCCCCAGACATTTGCAGTTGGCCATCAGGAACGACGAGGAGTTGAACAAACTGTTGTCCGGCGTCACCATAGCCCAAGGCGGTGTGTTGCCCAACATCCAAGCCGTCCTTTTGCCCAAGAAGACCGAAAAGAAAGCTTAAGAACGCGTCGTCGCCGTATTTATACATATTAAAACGGCCCTTTTCAGGGCCACCAAATATTAACTAGTTATACAACACTCTTGTTGTTTTCGGCATAGATGACGTGCGGCGTTGTGCTAAATATCGTTGTATTATTTTGTCAAGCCTTAGAAAATATAAGTATATTTAAAAAAAAATAATTGTAACATAGAATTTCAACAAATCTACCTTAGTCCTTTTTTTATTTTTTCAAGGTCAAAAGCAATTTATAAAATGTGTCTGTTAACTTAAATTGGAAATAATACTCAAGTATAGTAATATACATAAATACTTTTTTTTTTTTTTTTGTCTTTTCATTAATATTGTCATCAATGTTAATAGATTTAGATCAAAGACTTACAATATTATGTACCCATTTGCGATTACAAATATACAATTAGTATGTTACATTTTTTATACTATATTATACATTTAGTTTGTTTTGTGTCGATTAGCATGTATATTACGGAGTACATATTATTCTGTATGTACTATAAAATATTAATTTGAACAATTACATAGTATACCGTTAAAACTACTCGTGTATGTTATTATAAAGGCAATACACTATAACGTTATGTTAGTTTATACGGTATATATACTTAGAACACTCATTAAATATACTCGACTGCATTAAATGACATATGAACGTTAACCGATAATATTGTAAATAATATAAAATGGTGGCCCTGAAAAGGGCCGTTTTAAAGAACAGTAGGTAGGGTGCAAAGCGAACGGTCGTCGGGAATTAACCTCCGAATCCGTACAGAGTGCGGCCTTGGCGTTTCAGAGCGTAGACCACGTCCATGGCGGTGACGGTCTTCCTCTTGGCGTGCTCGGTGTAGGTGACGGCGTCGCGGATTACGTTTTCCAGGAACACCTTCAACACTCCGCGGGTCTCTTCGTAGATCAGGCCGGAGATACGTTTGACACCACCGCGGCGGGCTAACCGACGAATGGCCGGCTTGGTGATTCCTTGGATGTTGTCCCGGAGCACTTTACGATGACGTTTGGCGCCTCCTTTTCCCAAACCTTTTCCTCCTTTGCCGCGTCCGGTCATTGTTGCTGATTGTCGTTCGGAGAGCTGCGGTAGACTGAAGAAACAAATCGAATGATGCCCGGACAACGTTTTCGCGCCGTATTTATATGATCGGGCCGTCGCGCGGACCAATCACGGCGCGGTATCGCGCGAACCCCCTCTGTTTCGGCAGGTCGTTCCGTCGACCAATGAGAACTCGCGCCTATGATCCGAATTTGTATATATATACGAGCTCATTCGGTGTGCGGAGACATATTCGACCGTTTCGAGTTTTCACAGACAGTCTACGAACTACCGACATGGCCCGTACCAAGCAAACCGCCCGCAAATCTACCGGAGGCAAGGCTCCCAGGAAGCAGTTGGCCACCAAAGCCGCCCGCAAGAGCGCACCGGCGACCGGAGGAGTGAAGAAACCCCATCGTTACCGTCCCGGTACCGTGGCTCTCCGTGAAATCCGTCGTTACCAGAAGAGCACCGAGCTGTTGATCCGCAAATTGCCGTTCCAACGTTTGGTCCGTGAGATCGCCCAAGACTTCAAGACCGACTTGCGTTTCCAGAGCTCGGCCGTCATGGCTCTGCAAGAAGCCAGCGAAGCATACTTGGTCGGTCTGTTCGAAGACACCAACTTGTGCGCTATCCACGCCAAGCGCGTTACCATCATGCCCAAGGACATCCAGTTGGCTCGCCGTATTCGCGGAGAACGTGCTTAATCGTCTCAATACTCTACAAATCCTCTTTAAAACGGCCCTTTTCAGGGCCACTACATGCGTTACAATTATTTCTTTATTGACCTTACAGCGGGCGCCGCGCTGTTGGTAAAATGAATACAACAGTTTTGTACTTAATAGTTTTATTATTATCGACGGTCGTGGGTATCCCCCCGAGAATGTTGTTACTTACATTTTTAAATTAATGTTGAAAATTCCCAACGACCCGTTTTTATTGAAGTATTATTTATATTAAAAAAAAAAGCGGGTAAAAGAATAGGCGGTAGACACGGCGGTGGCGATGGACGACGAACGGGTCGGTGTAGCGTTAGGCACAGTGTGAAACGTATTTTTGGCGCGCGCGGGAAGTAGTCGGCGGCGACGGCGGCCGCGTTATAGTCGATATGAGCACAGATTATATGAAAACAGATTGTCCACTCTCGATGTAAACAAAAAATGAGCTGATAAGCACTCCGCCGAAACCAGTGTGACCATGTCAGCCGGAACGAAATTATCGAACTTGTATTTACCACAAATTATATGATTATTTCATATAATCTCATATAATTTCATATAATCACAAATTATATGATTATTTCATATAATCTGTGTATTTATCATATTAAATGTTAAAAAAATAATAAATGTTATATCGGTAATAATATTGATCCCGTCGATAACACTCTATCATTATCTCAAAGACATTTCATTACTAACACTGATATATATATATCAGTGTTGGAAAGATTGCATTTATTGGATTTCATTCCTTTTTAGAGGAATGCAATCATGAATGTATTACATTTAGTTTTAAGGAATGAGGAATGGGAATTAATTAACCTTATGTCGGAATGTGAATGAATTCTAAAAAAAGAAACACTTCATGGCAATTTAGTAATTTTTAATTGACTGTAATTTACTAATTTATATTTAATTTATGATATATTTTATACATTTTTTCATAGCAAATGAACAGATTGATGAACAATAAATAATCAATTATTAACATTTTTTAAACAGTTTTAAAGGAATTAATTTTCTGAAAAAACGAATGTCTTACATCAGATGAATCACCTGTAGTTTATACAAGGTGATCTTTTGGTTGACATTATTATTCTGACCAAAAAAAATTAAAATTATTAAAACATATTTTTATATTTAAATTTGTTTTCATTCATAATACTTAAAATAGCATCTAAGTCTTTTATACAGTTTGCATTTTCAGAATAATGGAAATGGTTCTGGCAAAACATTTTTTTTAAACGACCAAAAATGGACTGGTGTCGAATTTATATTACTCCCATTTCCCACCCCCTAGGATGGTTACAAGTTTTTTTTGTTTTTAAGCCATAATTTTGGGACCTTTAAGTTGAAAATTTGTCAGTTGTTAGTACTCATATGTATCCGTAACATGTTAAACGGAAAACAATTCGGCACTTCAGTTTTTTATACTATTTTACTAACAATTATACTATTTTATTTATGTGAACTTTGTGATTTATTAATTTTTACTAATTATTTCATGATCATTATTTTTTATTTATTTTAACCTATTAGCAGGCGCGTATGCGCATTTTGTACGCCAAATATACTTTTAAAGGCACGACTTTTATCTGAGTAGCCTATAGAATTAGAGTAAATAAAAAATTAGTTATATTAAAACACGTATAACTAGGTATATAAATATGCAATACTTTTTTATAATAATTTGTATTATTTTATTTATAATTATTTTTTGTTTATTATTTTTGAATTGATATTATTTTTACAATAACAATGTAATTAAATACTGCGTGTCAATACTATTCATAGTTGATTAATGCTCTGTCAGTTGTCATGCCCTATGGTGGACAGCTTACTATTTCTCTATGTTAGAAATAATTAAAATTGTATATTAATAAGTATGGATATGTTATGTTTATTGTTTATAACGCATTATATTTTTACTTATTGGGAATTTTAAAATGTCTTATTATTTATTAATTGTAATTTATTATTGAAATTAAAATTATTGCCCTTGGATAAGTCATACTATATAGTGCGTAAGATAATATAATACAACTGTAATTGTAAGAATAATATTATTAAATTATTATTATTATCATTATGGTTATTAATATTTATAAAATGTTTGGTAAATACAAGAGAAACATTCTGTTTCACTCAATTATTTAACAAATGCGAAAGCCCGCGAACACGTTTAAAAACAAATTCCCTTCAGACGGTCATACTGATTTTGGCGGGCCAATCATAGAGCCTTATTTGCAATCCTATTGTTAAAGGCCCGAGTGAACAATCTGTTTTCATATAATCTGTGATATGAGTTTGTTAGGTTGTAGAACGCGGTGTGTAAAGGAATTATTATTTTCTATACTCTGCGCCATGAGAGAAGTAACCCGTTTCGCGCATCACGACTGTCCCGAGGCCCCATTTCCCCCACTTTGTGCCATTCGGTGTCGCGCTGAGGCGTGCATACAGCGCGAAACAGACGATATACAGAGTGATTGTGTATAGAGTATATTATTTATTATAATTTATAAATATTTATATTTATAAATTAACATAATTTATTATATTATTATTTTATTTATTATAATAATATAATATGTTATTATTATAACATATTTTTACAACCAGGTCAAGTGAGGTCAGAGGTTTTTGTGTACAGGCAAAGGAAAGCCGCGTCCCGACTTTTGGTGTACAGGCAAAGAAATGACGCATCCCAAACCTTCGTGTATAACCTAATTATATAAATTAAAACTAAAGAATATTTAAATTAAATATGAATTTAATATTTATTATAAAATATATAATATATTATTTATTATTATATTATTATTATAATAATAATATAATAATGTAATAATTCAACAGTAAACGCAAGCGCGTGGTTCAAAGACGTAAGACGTGAGTCTTATGACTTATGACACACTGTATCGAGTTTACGTTATAATACACCCTATATATGCAGCGCCGCCGCCGCCGCCGACCGTGGGTGTGGCCTATCGGTGGCGATGCGCGGAATCGGACGCGTTTCGGTCGAGCAACGGGTTACTTCTCTCATGGCGCAGAGTATATCCGGTTTGTCCGACGGGAGGGATGGACGCGTTACTAAAAAAAAAAAAATAAAAAACCCCGTAGATTGTGGCGCGTCGTTTAAAACTATATTATCTGAAAGTAGGTAGATACGGGCTCCGCACGTTTCCGCGGCACTGAATTTAAAACACACGGACAGTGACGATATCAATAGGTTCTGATAAGTTTGTGAAAACTGAAAACTAAATAATATAACAATTAATAATATATCACTTGCTAATGTGAAATGGCCATTGTTGAGCTGGCGTTTGTATTTTGTGTATCGAATAGCCTATGTACGATTAATTATAAAAGTCAAATTTTTTTTTGAAATTTTAGGAAAATATGAAAAAACCCGTTTAATAAAATGTCCAAAACAAACGGTCTTTACCTACAAATTGCAATTTTTTTTACATACATATATAGCTAATTTAAGTGTTATCTATAGCTAATATTGTTTTCCCGTTTTTTTTCTAATTTGTGTAGTAATTTTATAAATTTTTAGTAATATAATGTGAATAAATTCGATGAATGTACAAATAAAACACACGTGTACAGACCAACGACAAACATAATAAATGATACAAAAGACGATAACGCACACGGCGTCAAAACAAAAGGCGGTCGTCGGTCGGTGATATTGTCTATACAAATTAAAAACCCCAGATATTAATAACTTAAATAGGGTACAACACTACGAATAATAATAATATTATAACGGGAGACGAGACCGTGTATCAAAATAATTTGGTGGCCCTGAAAAGGGCCGTTTTAAGTGGATATAGCGCGCGACTAATATCGAAACGCTTATTTGGAACTGGTGTACTTGGTCACGGCCTTGGTGCCTTCACTGACGGCGTGCTTGGCCAATTCACCGGGCAACAGCAGACGGACGGCGGTCTGGATCTCCCGGCTGGTGATGGTCGAACGCTTGTTGTAGTGGGCCAGACGGCTGGATTCGGCGGCGATGCGTTCGAAAATGTCGTTGACGAAGCTGTTCATGATGCTCATCGCCTTGGAGGAAACGCCGGTGTCGGGGTGGACTTGTTTCAACACCTTGTAGATGTAAATACCGTACGATTCTTTCCTCTTCGGCTTGCGCTTCTTGTCGGACTTGGTGATGTTTTTCTGCGCCTTGCCGGACTTCTTCATGGCCTTGCCTGCGGATTTACCTCCTGGTGCCATAGTGACTGCGGTTGTACACGGTTTGCGGGTCGTCGAAATAGTTGGCCGGTAGCTGGTGGACGAATGATGGTTCGAAAATCGTTTACGCTCATATTTATTACGCGTCGCGACTTGGTTTATCGAGTACGGTTTGTAAGAGTCGACGAAAAAACGACGAGTAAAAATAACACTTTGCATTGAACGTTTATATCTACAAAGTGTGGTTTTTCATCGTCGTTATTTTCAAACGTAGGCCAACATACAGACGCTTTTACGTCGTAAAAGTGTATAAATACCGATTTTGGCCCGTTCCGATCATCAGTATCGTCTGGATTTTCTCTCGTTTCACTACACGACAATCTACAATCGAGCATCATGACCGGACGCGGCAAAGGAGGAAAAGCAAAGAGCGGCAAATCGAAGACCCGGTCGTCCCGTGCCGGACTCCAGTTCCCGGTCGGTCGTATCCATCGTCTGTTGAGGAAGGGCAACTACGCCGAGCGCGTCGGTGCCGGCGCTCCCGTGTACCTGGCCGCCGTCATGGAGTACTTGGCCGCTGAAGTGTTGGAGTTGGCCGGTAACGCCGCCCGTGACAACAAGAAGACCCGTATCATCCCCAGACATTTGCAGTTGGCCATCAGGAACGACGAGGAGTTGAACAAACTGTTGTCCGGCGTCACCATAGCCCAAGGCGGTGTGTTGCCCAACATCCAAGCCGTCCTTTTGCCCAAGAAGACCGAAAAGAAAGCTTAAGAACGCGTCGTCGCCGTATTTATACATATTAAAACGGCCCTTTTCAGGGCCACCAAATATTAACTAGTTATACAACACTCTTGTTGTTTTCGGCATAGATGACGTGCGGCGTTGTGCTAAATATCGTTGTATTATTTTGTCAAGCCTTAGAAAATATAAGTATATTTAAAAAAAAATAATTGTAACATAGAATTTCAACAAATCTACCTTAGTCCTTTTTTTATTTTTTCAAGGTCAAAAGCAATTTATAAAATGTGTCTGTTAACTTAAATTGGAAATAATACTCAAGTATAGTAATATACATAAATACTTTTTTTTTTTTTTTTGTCTTTTCATTAATATTGTCATCAATGTTAATAGATTTAGATCAAAGACTTACAATATTATGTACCCATTTGCGATTACAAATATACAATTAGTATGTTACATTTTTTATACTATATTATACATTTAGTTTGTTTTGTGTCGATTAGCATGTATATTACGGAGTACATATTATTCTGTATGTACTATAAAATATTAATTTGAACAATTACATAGTATACCGTTAAAACTACTCGTGTATGTTATTATAAAGGCAATACACTATAACGTTATGTTAGTTTATACGGTATATATACTTAGAACACTCATTAAATATACTCGACTGCATTAAATGACATATGAACGTTAACCGATAATATTGTAAATAATATAAAATGGTGGCCCTGAAAAGGGCCGTTTTAAAGAACAGTAGGTAGGGTGCAAAGCGAACGGTCGTCGGGAATTAACCTCCGAATCCGTACAGAGTGCGGCCTTGGCGTTTCAGAGCGTAGACCACGTCCATGGCGGTGACGGTCTTCCTCTTGGCGTGCTCGGTGTAGGTGACGGCGTCGCGGATTACGTTTTCCAGGAACACCTTCAACACTCCGCGGGTCTCTTCGTAGATCAGGCCGGAGATACGTTTGACACCACCGCGGCGGGCTAACCGACGAATGGCCGGCTTGGTGATTCCTTGGATGTTGTCCCGGAGCACTTTACGATGACGTTTGGCGCCTCCTTTTCCCAAACCTTTTCCTCCTTTGCCGCGTCCGGTCATTGTTGCTGATTGTCGTTCGGAGAGCTGCGGTAGACTGAAGAAACAAATCGAATGATGCCCGGACAACGTTTTCGCGCCGTATTTATATGATCGGGCCGTCGCGCGGACCAATCACGGCGCGGTATCGCGCGAACCCCCTCTGTTTCGGCAGGTCGTTCCGTCGACCAATGAGAACTCGCGCCTATGATCCGAATTTGTATATATATACGAGCTCATTCGGTGTGCGGAGACATATTCGACCGTTTCGAGTTTTCACAGACAGTCTACGAACTACCGACATGGCCCGTACCAAGCAAACCGCCCGCAAATCTACCGGAGGCAAGGCTCCCAGGAAGCAGTTGGCCACCAAAGCCGCCCGCAAGAGCGCACCGGCGACCGGAGGAGTGAAGAAACCCCATCGTTACCGTCCCGGTACCGTGGCTCTCCGTGAAATCCGTCGTTACCAGAAGAGCACCGAGCTGTTGATCCGCAAATTGCCGTTCCAACGTTTGGTCCGTGAGATCGCCCAAGACTTCAAGACCGACTTGCGTTTCCAGAGCTCGGCCGTCATGGCTCTGCAAGAAGCCAGCGAAGCATACTTGGTCGGTCTGTTCGAAGACACCAACTTGTGCGCTATCCACGCCAAGCGCGTTACCATCATGCCCAAGGACATCCAGTTGGCTCGCCGTATTCGCGGAGAACGTGCTTAATCGTCTCAATACTCTACAAATCCTCTTTAAAACGGCCCTTTTCAGGGCCACTACATGCGTTACAATTATTTCTTTATTGACCTTACAGCGGGCGCCGCGCTGTTGGTAAAATGAATACAACAGTTTTGTACTTAATAGTTTTATTATTATCGACGGTCGTGGGTATCCCCCCGAGAATGTTGTTACTTACATTTTTAAATTAATGTTGAAAATTCCCAACGACCCGTTTTTATTGAAGTATTATTTATATTAAAAAAAAAAGCGGGTAAAAGAATAGGCGGTAGACACGGCGGTGGCGATGGACGACGAACGGGTCGGTGTAGCGTTAGGCACAGTGTGAAACGTATTTTTGGCGCGCGCGGGAAGTAGTCGGCGGCGACGGCGGCCGCGTTATAGTCGATATGAGCACAGATTATATGAAAACAGATTGTCCACTCTCGATGTAAACAAAAAATGAGCTGATAAGCACTCCGCCGAAACCAGTGTGACCATGTCAGCCGGAACGAAATTATCGAACTTGTATTTACCACAAATTATATGATTATTTCATATAATCTCATATAATTTCATATAATCACAAATTATATGATTATTTCATATAATCTGTGTATTTATCATATTAAATGTTAAAAAAATAATAAATGTTATATCGGTAATAATATTGATCCCGTCGATAACACTCTATCATTATCTCAAAGACATTTCATTACTAACACTGATATATATATATCAGTGTTGGAAAGATTGCATTTATTGGATTTCATTCCTTTTTAGAGGAATGCAATCATGAATGTATTACATTTAGTTTTAAGGAATGAGGAATGGGAATTAATTAACCTTATGTCGGAATGTGAATGAATTCTAAAAAAAGAAACACTTCATGGCAATTTAGTAATTTTTAATTGACTGTAATTTACTAATTTATATTTAATTTATGATATATTTTATACATTTTTTCATAGCAAATGAACAGATTGATGAACAATAAATAATCAATTATTAACATTTTTTAAACAGTTTTAAAGGAATTAATTTTCTGAAAAAACGAATGTCTTACATCAGATGAATCACCTGTAGTTTATACAAGGTGATCTTTTGGTTGACATTATTATTCTGACCAAAAAAAATTAAAATTATTAAAACATATTTTTATATTTAAATTTGTTTTCATTCATAATACTTAAAATAGCATCTAAGTCTTTTATACAGTTTGCATTTTCAGAATAATGGAAATGGTTCTGGCAAAACATTTTTTTTAAACGACCAAAAATGGACTGGTGTCGAATTTATATTACTCCCATTTCCCACCCCCTAGGATGGTTACAAGTTTTTTTTGTTTTTAAGCCATAATTTTGGGACCTTTAAGTTGAAAATTTGTCAGTTGTTAGTACTCATATGTATCCGTAACATGTTAAACGGAAAACAATTCGGCACTTCAGTTTTTTATACTATTTTACTAACAATTATACTATTTTATTTATGTGAACTTTGTGATTTATTAATTTTTACTAATTATTTCATGATCATTATTTTTTATTTATTTTAACCTATTAGCAGGCGCGTATGCGCATTTTGTACGCCAAATATACTTTTAAAGGCACGACTTTTATCTGAGTAGCCTATAGAATTAGAGTAAATAAAAAATTAGTTATATTAAAACACGTATAACTAGGTATATAAATATGCAATACTTTTTTATAATAATTTGTATTATTTTATTTATAATTATTTTTTGTTTATTATTTTTGAATTGATATTATTTTTACAATAACAATGTAATTAAATACTGCGTGTCAATACTATTCATAGTTGATTAATGCTCTGTCAGTTGTCATGCCCTATGGTGGACAGCTTACTATTTCTCTATGTTAGAAATAATTAAAATTGTATATTAATAAGTATGGATATGTTATGTTTATTGTTTATAACGCATTATATTTTTACTTATTGGGAATTTTAAAATGTCTTATTATTTATTAATTGTAATTTATTATTGAAATTAAAATTATTGCCCTTGGATAAGTCATACTATATAGTGCGTAAGATAATATAATACAACTGTAATTGTAAGAATAATATTATTAAATTATTATTATTATCATTATGGTTATTAATATTTATAAAATGTTTGGTAAATACAAGAGAAACATTCTGTTTCACTCAATTATTTAACAAATGCGAAAGCCCGCGAACACGTTTAAAAACAAATTCCCTTCAGACGGTCATACTGATTTTGGCGGGCCAATCATAGAGCCTTATTTGCAATCCTATTGTTAAAGGCCCGAGTGAACAATCTGTTTTCATATAATCTGTGATATGAGTTTGTTAGGTTGTAGAACGCGGTGTGTAAAGGAATTATTATTTTCTATACTCTGCGCCATGAGAGAAGTAACCCGTTTCGCGCATCACGACTGTCCCGAGGCCCCATTTCCCCCACTTTGTGCCATTCGGTGTCGCGCTGAGGCGTGCATACAGCGCGAAACAGACGATATACAGAGTGATTGTGTATAGAGTATATTATTTATTATAATTTATAAATATTTATATTTATAAATTAACATAATTTATTATATTATTATTTTATTTATTATAATAATATAATATGTTATTATTATAACATATTTTTACAACCAGGTCAAGTGAGGTCAGAGGTTTTTGTGTACAGGCAAAGGAAAGCCGCGTCCCGACTTTTGGTGTACAGGCAAAGAAATGACGCATCCCAAACCTTCGTGTATAACCTAATTATATAAATTAAAACTAAAGAATATTTAAATTAAATATGAATTTAATATTTATTATAAAATATATAATATATTATTTATTATTATATTATTATTATAATAATAATATAATAATGTAATAATTCAACAGTAAACGCAAGCGCGTGGTTCAAAGACGTAAGACGTGAGTCTTATGACTTATGACACACTGTATCGAGTTTACGTTATAATACACCCTATATATGCAGCGCCGCCGCCGCCGCCGACCGTGGGTGTGGCCTATCGGTGGCGATGCGCGGAATCGGACGCGTTTCGGTCGAGCAACGGGTTACTTCTCTCATGGCGCAGAGTATATCCGGTTTGTCCGACGGGAGGGATGGACGCGTTACTAAAAAAAAAAAAATAAAAAACCCCGTAGATTGTGGCGCGTCGTTTAAAACTATATTATCTGAAAGTAGGTAGATACGGGCTCCGCACGTTTCCGCGGCACTGAATTTAAAACACACGGACAGTGACGATATCAATAGGTTCTGATAAGTTTGTGAAAACTGAAAACTAAATAATATAACAATTAATAATATATCACTTGCTAATGTGAAATGGCCATTGTTGAGCTGGCGTTTGTATTTTGTGTATCGAATAGCCTATGTACGATTAATTATAAAAGTCAAATTTTTTTTTGAAATTTTAGGAAAATATGAAAAAACCCGTTTAATAAAATGTCCAAAACAAACGGTCTTTACCTACAAATTGCAATTTTTTTTACATACATATATAGCTAATTTAAGTGTTATCTATAGCTAATATTGTTTTCCCGTTTTTTTTCTAATTTGTGTAGTAATTTTATAAATTTTTAGTAATATAATGTGAATAAATTCGATGAATGTACAAATAAAACACACGTGTACAGACCAACGACAAACATAATAAATGATACAAAAGACGATAACGCACACGGCGTCAAAACAAAAGGCGGTCGTCGGTCGGTGATATTGTCTATACAAATTAAAAACCCCAGATATTAATAACTTAAATAGGGTACAACACTACGAATAATAATAATATTATAACGGGAGACGAGACCGTGTATCAAAATAATTTGGTGGCCCTGAAAAGGGCCGTTTTAAGTGGATATAGCGCGCGACTAATATCGAAACGCTTATTTGGAACTGGTGTACTTGGTCACGGCCTTGGTGCCTTCACTGACGGCGTGCTTGGCCAATTCACCGGGCAACAGCAGACGGACGGCGGTCTGGATCTCCCGGCTGGTGATGGTCGAACGCTTGTTGTAGTGGGCCAGACGGCTGGATTCGGCGGCGATGCGTTCGAAAATGTCGTTGACGAAGCTGTTCATGATGCTCATCGCCTTGGAGGAAACGCCGGTGTCGGGGTGGACTTGTTTCAACACCTTGTAGATGTAAATACCGTACGATTCTTTCCTCTTCGGCTTGCGCTTCTTGTCGGACTTGGTGATGTTTTTCTGCGCCTTGCCGGACTTCTTCATGGCCTTGCCTGCGGATTTACCTCCTGGTGCCATAGTGACTGCGGTTGTACACGGTTTGCGGGTCGTCGAAATAGTTGGCCGGTAGCTGGTGGACGAATGATGGTTCGAAAATCGTTTACGCTCATATTTATTACGCGTCGCGACTTGGTTTATCGAGTACGGTTTGTAAGAGTCGACGAAAAAACGACGAGTAAAAATAACACTTTGCATTGAACGTTTATATCTACAAAGTGTGACGGTTTGTAAGAGTCGACGAAAAAACGACGAGTAAAAATAACACTTTGCATTGAACGTTTATATCTACAAAGTGTGGTTTTTCATCGTCGTTATTTTCAAACGTAGGCCAACATACAGACGCTTTTACGTCGTAAAAGTGTATAAATACCGATTTTGGCCCGTTCCGATCATCAGTATCGTCTGGATTTTCTCTCGTTTCACTACACGACAATCTACAATCGAGCATCATGACCGGACGCGGCAAAGGAGGAAAAGCAAAGAGCGGCAAATCGAAGACCCGGTCGTCCCGTGCCGGACTCCAGTTCCCGGTCGGTCGTATCCATCGTCTGTTGAGGAAGGGCAACTACGCCGAGCGCGTCGGTGCCGGCGCTCCCGTGTACCTGGCCGCCGTCATGGAGTACTTGGCCGCTGAAGTGTTGGAGTTGGCCGGTAACGCCGCCCGTGACAACAAGAAGACCCGTATCATCCCCAGACATTTGCAGTTGGCCATCAGGAACGACGAGGAGTTGAACAAACTGTTGTCCGGCGTCACCATAGCCCAAGGCGGTGTGTTGCCCAACATCCAAGCCGTCCTTTTGCCCAAGAAGACCGAAAAGAAAGCTTAAGAACGCGTCGTCGCCGTATTTATACATATTAAAACGGCCCTTTTCAGGGCCACCAAATATTAACTAGTTATACAACACTCTTGTTGTTTTCGGCATAGATGACGTGCGGCGTTGTGCTAAATATCGTTGTATTATTTTGTCAAGCCTTAGAAAATATAAGTATATTTAAAAAAAAATAATTGTAACATAGAATTTCAACAAATCTACCTTAGTCCTTTTTTTATTTTTTCAAGGTCAAAAGCAATTTATAAAATGTGTCTGTTAACTTAAATTGGAAATAATACTCAAGTATAGTAATATACATAAATACTTTTTTTTTTTTTTTTTGTCTTTTCATTAATATTGTCATCAATGTTAATAGATTTAGATCAAAGACTTACAATATTATGTACCCATTTGCGATTACAAATATACAATTAGTATGTTACATTTTTTATACTATATTATACATTTAGTTTGTTTTGTGTCGATTAGCATGT
Source organism: Adelges cooleyi (assembly GCF_023614345.1). Taxonomy (NCBI): domain Eukaryota; kingdom Metazoa; phylum Arthropoda; class Insecta; order Hemiptera; family Adelgidae; genus Adelges; species Adelges cooleyi. The sequence continues at coordinate 193,901 of NW_026095775.1, forward strand.
ATATTACGGAGTACATATTATTCTGTATGTACTATAAAATATTAATTTGAACAATTACATAGTATACCGTTAAAACTACTCGTGTATGTTATTATAAAGGCAATACACTATAACGTTATGTTAGTTTATACGGTATATATACTTAGAACACTCATTAAATATACTCGACTGCATTAAATGACATATGAACGTTAACCGATAATATTGTAAATAATATAAAATGGTGGCCCTGAAAAGGGCCGTTTTAAAGAACAGTAGGTAGGGTGCAAAGCGAACGGTCGTCGGGAATTAACCTCCGAATCCGTACAGAGTGCGGCCTTGGCGTTTCAGAGCGTAGACCACGTCCATGGCGGTGACGGTCTTCCTCTTGGCGTGCTCGGTGTAGGTGACGGCGTCGCGGATTACGTTTTCCAGGAACACCTTCAACACTCCGCGGGTCTCTTCGTAGATCAGGCCGGAGATACGTTTGACACCACCGCGGCGGGCTAACCGACGAATGGCCGGCTTGGTGATTCCTTGGATGTTGTCCGGAGCACTTTACGATGACGTTTGGCGCCTCCTTTTCCCAAACCTTTTCCTCCTTTGCCGCGTCCGGTCATTGTTGCTGATTGTCGTTCGGAGAGCTGCGGTAGACTGAAGAAACAAATCGAATGATGCCCGGACAACGTTTTCGCGCCGTATTTATATGATCGGGCCGTCGCGCGGACCAATCACGGCGCGGTATCGCGCGAACCCCCTCTGTTTCGGCAGGTCGTTCCGTCGACCAATGAGAACTCGCGCCTATGATCCGAATTTGTATATATATACGAGCTCATTCGGTGTGCGGAGACATATTCGACCGTTTCGAGTTTTCACAGACAGTCTACGAACTACCGACATGGCCCGTACCAAGCAAACCGCCCGCAAATCTACCGGAGGCAAGGCTCCCAGGAAGCAGTTGGCCACCAAAGCCGCCCGCAAGAGCGCACCGGCGACCGGAGGAGTGAAGAAACCCCATCGTTACCGTCCCGGTACCGTGGCTCTCCGTGAAATCCGTCGTTACCAGAAGAGCACCGAGCTGTTGATCCGCAAATTGCCGTTCCAACGTTTGGTCCGTGAGATCGCCCAAGACTTCAAGACCGACTTGCGTTTCCAGAGCTCGGCCGTCATGGCTCTGCAAGAAGCCAGCGAAGCATACTTGGTCGGTCTGTTCGAAGACACCAACTTGTGCGCTATCCACGCCAAGCGCGTTACCATCATGCCCAAGGACATCCAGTTGGCTCGCCGTATTCGCGGAGAACGTGCTTAATCGTCTCAATACTCTACAAATCCTCTTTAAAACGGCCCTTTTCAGGGCCACTACATGCGTTACAATTATTTCTTTATTGACCTTACAGCGGGCGCCGCGCTGTTGGTAAAATGAATACAACAGTTTTGTACTTAATAGTTTTATTATTATCGACGGTCGTGGGTATCCCCCCGAGAATGTTGTTACTTACATTTTTAAATTAATGTTGAAAATTCCCAACGACCCGTTTTTATTGAAGTATTATTTATATTAAAAAAAAAGCGGGGTAAAAGAATAGGCGGTAGACACGGCGGTGGCGATGGACGACGAACGGGTCGGTGTAGCGTTAGGCACAGTGTAAAACGTATTTTTGGCGCGCGCGGGAAGTAGTCGGCGGCGACGGCGGCCGCGTTATAGTCGATATGAGTTTGTTAGGTTGTAGAACGCGGTGTGTAAAGGAATTATTATTTTCTATACTCTGCGCCATGAGAGAAGTAACCCGTTTCGCGCATCACGACTGTCCCGAGGCCCCATTTCCCCCACTTTGTGCCATTCGGTGTCGCGCTGAGGCGTGCATACAGCGCGAAACAGACGATATACAGAGTGATTGTGTATAGAGTATATTATTTATTATAATTTATAAATATTTATATTTATAAATTAACATAATTTATTATATTATTATTTTATTTATTATAATAATATAATATGTTATTATTATAACATATTTTTACAACCAGGTCAAGTGAGGTCAGAGGTTTTTGTGTACAGGCAAAGGAAAGCCGCGTCCCGACTTTTGGTGTACAGGCAAAGAAATGACGCATCCCAAACCTTCGTGTATAACCTAATTATATAAATTAAAACTAAAGAATATTTAAATTAAATATGAATTTAATATTTATTATAAAATATATAATATATTATTTATTATTATATTATTATTATAATAATAATATAATCATATAATCATAATAATAAAATGTCAATTCAAATAGCCGACGTCCCGCCAGTCGCCTAATCGTCTCTTCCATGGGATTCGTATAATACATCTGGCTCATAGACAAGCATAAAGGCGGCTTGGGCAGCGCGTGGCGTTGGCGCGCGTTTTTATCATGTCACAACGTTATCGTATCAAATAATAACGGTGACGGCGTGTGTTGTTTTTTTTGCCGAGTTTGTACTTTCCTTAAATTAAATTAAACGTAAAATTATTATTATTATTATTAATTACACTGTTGTTCATTATCATACGTGGTTTTTTATTCAATAGTGTTTCCCGGTGTGTCAAACGTTATCATATATATAATAATGAAAATTAAAAACGGCGAACGGCGTGTTTTGTTTTTTTTGGTGAATTTTTGTCTTTGTAGTTTGTTATATTACATACATATAATTATATATTAAACGTATAATAGTTATTATTGATTACATATTTGTCCGTAATTCGCTCACGGTTTTCGTTCAAGAGAAATCGACGTGTTTCCCGGTGAGCAAACATTATCTATTAATATGCGTCGTTGGATGTCGGTACGTTTTTTAGATTTAGAATATATATAATAATATATAGTATAGTAGTATATTACATTTCGCTTAAACCAAATTATCAAATTAATTAGATGTACAAAATTCTTATCTTTTTCAAACCGCTGTGTGTGGTGATAACGATACATTTCATATTTTTTGTTGAAAAATTTGTTGACTACTATTTATTTTCAACTAAATAACTTACTGACTTATTTTATATATATGTAAATTATTTGTTTTAGGCCAATACTATAGTGAAATCATAACCGACGCTTGTCCGTTTAGAAGATTGATTGCTACTTCTATCTACTCTGTCTTTAATTAATACAATAAGTAGTTATTATTGTTACCATTGGTTACAGACTGTTATCCTATGCCGTCACCGATTAATTTGCCTGCGGCCAACAGAAAACTTACACCGTAGAAGTTCATTTTTTGTTATTTATGAAGTATTTTTTAATAATTAGTGCCTATCTAATCTCTATACTCAACCCTAATTTAAATTGACAGTTTTTTTTCATTATACAGTGTCTTAACCGACTTCTCTTAACGCTTTAGTTTCTTAACGTGCACACACATACGATACTAATGTACAAATAATTAAGACATTAATTATTTCAAAATTTTTTGTTAAAGCTGTACAATTATGATCACTACATAGAATAAAAATTATTTTAGTTTTTGTATATATTTTTTTTTAATGATATATTATTTCACGTTAAATTGGCATTATTTGAATATATTTTAATTATTTCATTTAGTAGGATGATTTACCTATATAAATATGTATGATCACTATCGAGTACTATCACTAACCGTTTGGGGTTTTTAAAATTGTTTTTTGACTTAATTTGTGGTTTTAATATTTTAACTTTGGAAAATTCATACATTGTAGGTAAGCTATGTGGAAATCAACAATTCAAGCTAAGAAAAATCTAATAATTGTCATTAAAGTTAAAAATATAGTTTGTATTCTTTGAAATTGACAAACATATAACTTTATTTTTTTAAATCATGTATCTGATTTCACTTTCCAGATAATTTTTTTTTTAGGAAGTATTATTGTAAATTATTTAGTAGAAAAACATTTATTTACCTATCTAAAAATAACATAATACATGGATTAATTAAAAAAAAGTTTATTGTTGTTAAAATAATAATATATATATATAATGAAAAATATTTTTTTAAATAATAATAATAGTATATTTGATGCACTGAATAAAAATTGTTCAGATCTAAAAACAATCGATTTTTAGTTTTATACACCTGGGGCTACTTTTGTGTGCTTAAAATTTATATACATTATTGACATAAAATATCTATGTGTTCATTCCGCTCTAATAAGAAATAACTATATCACATGATCTAATTTATTTTAATCACATTATACATAGCAACATCTTTGCTATTGTAATCATTCCAGTTTTTACTCCCTGGCTTTATAATACTTATTTAACCAACGAATAAATGCATTTTTACACAGTCTTATTATAAAAAATTATAGGTATGTTTTTTAATAGCATCAGCAAAAGTCCCTATATCATCTTTTTAAATTCTTAAAACAGTTGTCTTTAGATAATTTTAGCGTTCAACATTTTGTGTTCTTAGACCGTTTTTATAAGTAGTAATCAAAAATCAAAAAAATTGTCTGAACATTTATTTTTACTAACTATTTAATGTTAATTTTTTATATTATATGTATGTATATATATTTTGTTTTTTTTGAGCTGCTGTTGATATAGCTTGAACTAAATTAGATACTTATTAATATTGACTATTTTGGTTTTTTTTGTGGTGTGATTTCAGACATAGGGCATAATTAAAACATAAAAATAATCATTTTATTTCATTTTAACATTTTGAAGCATGGTGGTATAAGTAATTTACTACTTTTTCAAAAAACAGCCTACTCTCGCACAGTGGTATATATTTATTACCACCTTCATAATCATGTTCAGAGAAAATCGGAGAAAAAAATGCTGTGCTTCAAAGGGTTAAAATTTATATTGAAATTCAACATTTAATTTACTATTTTATTATTTATAGAAGTATAATTATAAGTATTCGCTCCACCCTAAAAAAGTATAGTAAATCTATAGATTTTGCTATATTTTTTTAAATTGATACTACATAATAAAAAATAAAATTATTTTAAAATTTTTGATTATTATCATTTAGTAGGATGAATTGTTGGTTAGCCATCTAAAAATATATCAACATATGGATTTATATACCTTTCATGGTTTACTTAAAAAAGTATTAATGTATATATCAATTTATCTATTATGTATAAAATATGTCTGGATAAGTATCAAATAATTTAGGTATTTTATGCACTGAATATTATTATTATTATCATTTTGTACTCTGACCGTTTTTATAATCACCGCCGGACACTCGAATAATCAAAAATATTTGCTACAAATTATTTCAGACATTTCATTTATGTTTTGTACTCTTGAGTTCCCAAGTAACCGTCACACAAACATATTGTAATGGATTACTACAATTAACTAAATGACCGATTTCTCCTCGAACGTTAATAATGCACGACCTAAATGGGTTTTTTCTCTACTTTGTAGCCCAAAGGGTAAAACAACGTAATAAATTGTAAAATCCTATTATAAATTGAAAAAACCAATGTATTCATACAACCATAAGAAATCGTGTACTCCGTACCTAGCCAAAGGGTAAAACCATGGCATAAATTGTAAACTCCAATTATAAATTGTAAAAACCGATTTATTTATACACTATAAGAAATCATATACTTTGTACAAAAAGAGATTGTAAAAACACACGAATAAGCCATTTTAATAAATCAACTATCCGACAATGTTCCACAATTAACAATGAACAGCTCAGCCATTCACCCGCAACCCGGACTCGGAGATTGGCCATTGCACCACTTGGGAGAGGTCAACGAGCCGCCAAAGGACGACTCCTTCCACGACGATCGGACGGTCATTTGACGTAAATACGAGCCGCCTCGCCATACGAGCTTCAGAAGTGTTTTTGGCTGCGTATTTGATACCTGCAACAATAACACTCACGATTACTGTTTTGTACACTGAACTTATACACGTTGAAATTACAAATACTTACTTTATTTTTGTCTTTGAGAGTTTCTTTTCATTGTTAAACCTTCAAAACCATCTTCAACCTTTTGTGTACAAGTACTCAAAGGCCACGAACTTGCGAGAACTTTACACTGGCGCAGATGCGGTACGATTGTCAAAAGCGGGACTGATTTCAACATCACACCGAAGACCAATTGAAGAGTTCCAGCCTTCTTGATCTTCAACGCTCTTTGACACGACCAGACGACTCAACATGAACGCTCTATTGTGAGTAATCTATAATATAAGAATATAAGATAAGTTAATTAAGTTGATTGTATGAGTAATAATAAGCAGTTAGGCACTTCTCATGTTAAGGTAGAATTAGATTTATCTGAAGTTACGTTAGAATCTGATGAAATTAATTTGATTAATTTAGACGAAAGTAACGGTAGTTCTGTTATTATTAATCAGGAATCTGAAACCGACCCGATAGACCTTTTAAACAGAACATTTAGGGAAGCAGATAGGTGACTCACTAGGAGTACACCAGGTGTAGTGCATGTTAAACTACAACCAGTTAGGAAAACAAAATCTAAGGTAAAAGAAATTAACACAACAGCTACGGCTAATACACCAGAAGTAGAAACTAATCAAGCAACGATGTCTTTAACTCCCACGTTAAGTTTAACTGACGCGTTACATTTAACTCCTAAATATTCCGGTGAAACGGATATTTATCAATTTTTAAATGCATGTGAGGCAATAATTAATTCAGTTAGTGCCGATCAAATACCGCTTTTGTTAAAAATGGTTATAAGCACCAAGCTTACGGGCCGTGCGTTTAATTGTACTAAATATAAAACTTTGGCATCTTGGGAGGAGTTGAAAAAATCATTGCTTGACGCGTTTGAAACCCCTTTTGCAGCGGCTAACTTACAAATTCAATTAAATATAATAAGAATGAACAAAAATGAAACAGTTAATAGTTATAATGAACGAGTAGATGAAGTTTATCAAAAATTATGTAACGCTTTAGCTGCAGGAAAATCGAAGGAAGACGCGAAAATTATAAACGAAAATGTAAAAACACAGGCTCTGGTTAGTTATATTAATGGGTTAAATGATCAACTTAAATTTGAAGTTAAAACTAAAAATCCTCTTACACTTGATAGTGCTATGCAAACCGCAGTCTTAGCCGAAAAGGACTTGATCACTTACAGAGGGGTACAGGATATGTTTAAATCGCAAAACGCAGGGAATAATTTTAATACGGGTCAAAACAACAACGGGAATAGGAGTTTTCAGTCACCAAGGAATAATGGCAATAATAATAATAATCGGGGTAACAATTTTAATGGTAATCGTCCTAATGTAGATAATAGACGTTGCAGGATTTGCAATCAAGTAGGTCATTTATCCTATAATTGTAGATTAAACACTAACAATGGCAATGATAATAATAGACCTCCACCTCAGCAAAATAGGCAAAATACTAATTATCAATCGGGAAATTTTAATTCGAATAATGCGGGTCCCATGGTTTGTAATTATTGTGGCAAAATCGGGCACGGGGAGTCTGTTTGCTATAAAAGGGAAAATGACGCGAAACGTGCAAATATGGGGGGCGCCGCGATTAAAACAGAAAATTTTCTAGAACCGACCGCGAATCACGGGGCGCGCGTCATCAGGCAAATAGCCGTGGAATCGCAGACTGTTTCAGAATCACTCGAACGACAATGATTAATAAACATATTTTTGGTAATAGTAACGCTAGCAAAAACGATAATTTTCAATTGCTAGTCGATACTGGCTCTCAGATTAATATTTTAAAAATTAGCACGGTAAAAGATGATATTATGGTTAACGAATTAAATAAAGTCTATCTTAAGGGAATTCATGAAAAAATTATACCAACTTATGGTACTATAGTTATTCCGATAATAATTAATAATAAGGAAATATACACAGAATTTAATTTAGTAGGTAACAGTTGTATAATGCAGGAAGATGGTATTTTGGGGGAAAAATTCCTTACTGAAAATCACACGGTGATAGATATGGGTAATAATGTTCTTTTGATAAATGATAATGATGATGATGATGATGATGTTTTAAGTAGAAATGGTAAGCAAAATGGGAAAAATGATATTTTAAAAAATGAAAAAGAATTAGGTATAGTTGGGAATAATAAAGTATTAGGTGAAGAAAGCTTGAAAATGGATAGCAATGTAATTGGGGAAAATATGTTAGGTGAAACAGATACCAAGAGTATTTTAATGGTTAATGGGGAGCAAATAATTGATGAGTGTATAGTCAATGGGAGTATAATTAATGAAAATGTAGTTGATGGGAATATAGCCAGTAGGGATAGATTAAGTGAGGATATAGTTGAATTCCCCTTAGCAGAAAAAATTGGAAAAAATAATTATAATGATAATGGATTACGTCAGGGTGTATCATGTTCGCATCAAGCGGCGAATATTATTGAACACCCTGCCATAGGTAGAAACGAAAAGGATATGAATATTAGTTATGATGAAATAAATGACAAATGTAGTAAAATAGGTTTAAATGCGAATGACGCAGGGGATATAAATGTAGAAAACACGACATTGGAATGTATTGGGTCACAGAACAAGGATTTAGTCGATATAGACGGGGCTCATAATGTTATAAATGTAAATGAATTGGTAAAAAATATATGTAATAAATTACATTTAGATGACAGGGTAATAAGAAACATAGGTAACATGAAACTAAACGATACGGGAAATAGGCAGGTAGCCAAGAATAATGATGAAATTGTAATACTACAACCGAGGTCAGAGACGGTCATAACGGTACCAATCACTGATCTGGACGGGCAGGAGATATTAGTACATAAACAGGAATTAATTAAAGACGTATATTGTAGCAGCGCGATTTCTCTTGTCAAGGACGGTGGGTTTATAGTAGGACTATTAAATATCGCAGAAACCGAGTCACGTTTAAGTAGTCACGATTTAAGTAAAATAACTTACGAAGGACAAAACAGTTATAGTATTTATAATATTAATGTAGAAAATATCGAAGAAGACAGGGTCAATAAGATTAAAACATTAATTAGGAGCGATCATATGAACGCTGAAGAAAAAGAATCTATTCTAGAAATATGTGGGGATTTTTCAGATATATTTTATTTAGAGGGAGATAAATTATCTTGTACTAATACAATAGAACACGAAGTTAGAATAAAACCGGATCAAAAGCCCGTGTACTTAAGGCCATATAGATTGCCTTTCGCGCAGCAAGAAGAAATAAGTAGACAGGTATCGCAAATGGAAAAGGACGGGATAATACAGGAAAGCTTCTCTCCTTGGAATTCACCACTTTTGTTAGTAAAGAAAAAGTTAGACGCTAGTGGGATTCAAAAGTACCGTATAGTAGTTGATTTTCGGGGGTTAAATGCTGTTACATTAGATGAATTTTATCCGATACCTAATATTACCGAGATACTTGACCAATTAGGCCGAAGTCAGATTTTTAGCGTCATAGATTTAGCATCGGGGTTTTATCAAATTCCTTTATCAGAAGCGTCACGGGAACTCACTGGATTCACCGTAATGAACTCCAGACACGGTGCTCGTCATATGATTTTCAATCGTGCAGTTATGGGGCTTAAAGGAAGCCCTTTGACCTTTTCACGTCTTATGGCTACAGTACTATCAGGACTAATAGGGCTTAAGGCACTGGTGTACATGGATGATGTCATCGTGTATGCAAGCTCGCTGTCAGAACATAACTCTAAATTACGTGACGTTTTCGATCGGTTAAGACAGCATAATTTAAAGATTCAACCAGATAAATGTCATTTTATTCAAAGGGAATGTGTTTTCCTAGGGCACGTTGTTTCAGCTGACGGTATTCGTCCGGACAAATCGAAAGTCCAGGCGGTTTTAAATTTTCCTGTCCCTAGAACACCAAAGGAAATTAAAAGCTTTCTTGGTCTCTCAGGTTTTTATAGAAAATTTATTGATAATTATAGTAGTATTGCGAAACCATTAACTAATCTATTAAGAAAGGGGGTAAAATTCGTATGGACAGAAAGTTGTCAGGAAGCATTTAATACATTAAAAAATGCACTATGTTCAGAACCCGTTTTGCAATACCCAGATTTTACTAGGCCTTTTATATTGACTACGGATGCTAGTTTAAAGGGATTGGCAGCTATATTGTCACAGGGGGAACCTAAAGAAGAAAAACCTATAGCATATGCCTCTAGGACTTTAAATAAAAGTGAGAGTAATTACTCAACAACTGAACTCGAATGTTTAGCAATAGTATTTGGGGTGAAAACTTTCAGGCCTTATCTCTATGGACGAAAGTTCACAATATATTCAGACCACAGAGCTTTGCAGTGGCTCTTTAACTTAAAAGACCCTTTATCAAAATTAGCCCGTTGGCGAATATTATTAGAAGAATACGATTATGAAATACGTTATAAACCGGGGTACAAAACTCGAACGTAGACGCGCTAAGCCGAGTATATAGTATTACAGAAGTCAAAGAATTAACGTACCCAGTTTTCCTTGAGAAATTCGAAACACAGCTGATTACTAATAAAAATATATCTGAAGTAACGGGGGAACTAATAGACGTACCCGACGAATATCACATAGTGTCCGAGATCGCGAAGCAATTTAATTTTAGAACCGGTATTAACTATCAGTTAAAACAAAAATTCGGAGCCGACCAAAACGTACAGAAAGGCGATATTGGGGGGACGACTTTCATAAAAAAATAACGACCGATACATTATATTCTTAATAACGAAGACACGCGATCAGCAGGTAACGACGTGTGAAAACCTGTTTTTAACGTTAGTAGCATTACGGCAGTTCTGTGAAGACAACAACTTAAACAAACTAGCCATGAATAAATTAGGTCATGACGACGATGTAGACTGGTCACACGCAAGGTCAATGATACGGTATGTTTTCCGTGATACCGACATAAATATTATTATTTGTTCACGCATAGAGTTTACACTGGAAGAAAAACGTACTATTTTTGCGCAATATCACGACTCAAAGCTTGCCGGCGGTCATTTAGGCGTGCATAGAACGCTTAGAAAAATAAAGCAATACTTTAACTGGAAGGGGCTTAAGAAAGAGGTAAAAGAATATATTAAAAAATGCGATTCTTGCCAGCGCAACAAAATATCGAACCACCACATTAAACAACCTCTTGCTATTACTAGTACAAGTTCACGAGCTTTCCAGACCATTCAATTAGATATAGTCGGTCCACTGCGAACCACTGACTTAGGCAACAATTATCTTTTATCGATCAAAGACGACCTTACTAAATTTGCCTTGGCAATTCCCCTACCTGACCATAAAGCTAATACGGTCGCAGAAGCACTTGTAATACATTTTGTGTGTTTACATGGACTTCCAGAACGAATTTTAACCGATCAAGGAACGGATTTCTTATCAAAAACTTTTAAAGATGTATGTAAATTACTAAATATAGATAAAGCTCAAGCTTCGGCTAATCACGCCATGAGCCTTGGCTCGGTGGAGAGACTCCACAGGAACTTAGCTGAATATCTGCGTGCTTATTCAAATAAGAACTTAAATGATTGGGATAAAAATATAATGTACGCTATCTTTGTTTACAATAATACTGTGCATACGTCGACTAACTATAGCCCTTATCAATTGGTATATGGCAGAGCCATAGAAATACCTTTTAAATTACAACGCGAACCAGAACCTCGTTACAATTATGATGATTACTATTTTGATTTAAAGCAGCGTATGCAAGTAGCTCACAAAATAGCTAGGGAAAATTTAATAAAGAAAAAAGTAGAGTCAAAGGAACGCTATGATAAGAAAATTAATCCAATAGAATTAGAGGTGGGAGACGACGTTTTGTTATTAGACCATACTCAAAGAAATAAATTAGCTCCACTTTGGAAGGGACCATATAAGGTCACAGAAGTGATTGGATCTCACAACGTACAGATATTAAGGGGCAACAAATACGTGGTTGTTCATAAAAATAATGTAAAAAAATATTTCAGTCCTAGTTCCGATGAGGAAGAGTAATACTAAGACTGTCACATTTCTATACTGTTACACCTTTAAATCAAGTTAATTTTAATTTAAAAAAAAAAAAAAAAAACACTTTTAGTTCACTAAAACACTGCACATAAATAAAATAGCTTTTACTAACCTGTATTATAGACGAATCTCTATGATGAATATAATTATAAACTCTTAAAACAATTTTCTTAGTAAAGCCGGAATTCGGTGTGCGATTTGTCTCCCCGAGTAGGTCTATGATTTATTTTTATTCAAAAAAAAAGAATAATAAAGAAAAAGAATAATAATGACGTAATGACGCCTGACGCATATTTTAAATATGAGTTGTTTTATATTATGCATTTACATTAACGTTAAAAAGAAAATATGTATTAATGTATTTCAGAAATTAAACTTAAATTAACGCTAACAATATTAAATTAAAAAGAAAAAATAATAAACATTTTTGTTTAAACGACACAAAACGTTTTATAAAATTCCGACAACGATACACGAATATGGCCAACTATATACTAAGCAGTGGCCAACAACCAAAAAACCTGTGTAGGTCTGTTCAGTTTGTTTCGGCATTATTTTAATCACCTGCTCGACACAGGTAAATCCGATGGAACAACGCAAGGTCGACACTGAAACCACATTCCTGTGGGGTTTTACAGCGTTGCCACATTGTGATGTTACCTAAAGATCGTTTTAAGGTACATACGTTACATCACAATAACTAGTTTTAACCGTGTAAAACGAATAACATAGGCTGACCATGAACGGTAACATTCAAATATAATAACCGTTTGATATTTTCTGTATAATGGGTACCTTACTTAAAAAACCTTATTGTCGAGATTACGGTTCCAAAACAATTATGATATTTTTATATAATTTAAAACAAGCGTTTATTAAAAGTGTCTCCCAACCCATTGTTATACCACTTCGTTTCTATTACTTTGACAAACGGGAAAAAGTAGATCAATTATTTTTACTAATTGGTTCATAATTTTGTTTTAACTACTTTAATAATAAAAGAATACGGTTAAATTTCAGAACACTACCGCTACTAATTACCATACGGCTAGTTAAGTCAACCACGCCTTATCAAGATGACAGATTGTTAACCACTGCGGGGTTACTTTACGAAAGTTTGGGTGAGATGAGAGTTCAACAAACAGCTTTCGACCTTACAGCATACCTAGATTTAAGTTATTATAATTCTAATGCAGATCAATTAAAAATACGTATCGCCGAGTTAAGGGAATATTGTAAAAACTATGATAATCGAACATTTGAATGGAATTCTGTAAACAATGTTACTACCAATGATAAAACCTTATCACAACGATGTACTTTTATAGCAGATAAAATAGATTTTATTCGCGAGGAAGTCGGGCGAAAAATAGGCTTAAGTTTGAAATCTGTAGGCTATTCTAAGTCTAGACGTTCTATTCCATGGGGTGCCCTAGTCAAAACGGCAAAAACTATCTTTGGGCTCTGTAGCGACATTTGCTTGGAAAAATCTGAATCACTCATTAAAAATTACCTAGATGGGGGCGAAACTGCTTTACCGCAAAATACTAGAGTATTCAAAATATCACAGAGTGTCAAACCTGGTCAAACTTTGCCACCACAAATAAAACCTCCAGTTGATGTCTTTACCACAGGTATGATGGAGCTATTTCGCCTAGGCAATGTAGACGAAATTGAATTGTTATTATCCCAATACATATACGAATCTAATCTCATATTTGAGATACTACAATTAGCACGATTAGGTCAGCTTCATTCTAGCCTAATAAGTATTGAGGAACTCCAAACACAACTAGTCGTTATCGCAAACCAATTAGGACCAAACACTCAACTTCCATTTGATACTAGTATTGACCACATAGCTGAAACAATTAAATTATCACAAATTATCATTTATTATGCCGATGGAAAAATTGTATTTAAAATAAACTTACCTGTAATTTTAAGGGAACGGCTAATTTTATATCATATTCTTCCCTTGCCAATTTGTAATAACCAGACTTGTATGTATATCAAGCCAAAATTTCACTATATAGCTGTAACGAATAATCATGAACGATATTCAACATTCGAGAAAATTGATCAGTTGAACTGTAAACGAAGCTCAAATTTCTTATTATGTAATGAATTATATCCACTCCATGCTTACAGCAATTTGCAAGTTTGTGAGCTTTTACTATTGAAACAACAAAGAACAGTACCTAGTAGTTGTAAAATCCTTTATAACAGGATAACTAGTACAATATTTTATAAATTTACAAATAAAAATAAATGGCTGTATATTTCATCTGGTGAGACTATTTTCATAGCTTGCGGAGATCGTCCCGCAGATCGAATACAATTAGAAAACAATGGAATACTAAGTTTAAATTCTTCTTGTAGAGCTTATAGTGACCAAGATGTATTAATACCAGGAAAAGAAATTATTTCTGAAGGATACAATGATTTTATTGCCAACTTCTCTATGCCTGAACCAACATATATGAGTTCAAGGTTTAATAACCACTTTTTAAATGCCTTTCACACACAAGCTCGTTCAATTAGTGATCTTTTAACTAACGGGAAGTCAACAAGACAGCTCGAAGCAGAAGCCGATATTTTTCATGTACCATGTATACAAAGTATTTATGAATACGTTTTGTTAGGTCTCAGCGTAGCTAACCTAATGATAATTCTAGTAGTATTATATATAAACGATATATTACAGTATAATCGCTTAAGGCGAGCACGAGCCAATAGGATCGGGCAAGCTGTGCACGCCGACGAGGAAATACCTATGTAAAATATTAGTAGTAAAACAGATAGAAAGTAGTTTTATAGTCTAGCATAGTAATTTAAATATTAAGATAACCACGGTGAAGGACGATCACGACGATAAATAATTATATAAATATCACTAACATTTGATTCTAAAAATATATGTTTTAATGTTTTAGGTAATGGAAACCTTTCCTACTTACATTAGAATTAATACATTAGACATTACAATGAGTACGAGCAATCCCCGTATAATCTTTTTGAAACGAGTAGTAAACCTTGCTTTAAATAATTGTACCAACCCTCAAGCGCCCAAACATACATTAAATACCATAATAGCTGAAGTAAACTCAAATCTAATTATAAAATTTGATGACTATTATTTGAAAAGCATCGAAAAGGATATTACAAAATTAATGAGGGAACTTTATGGACCCTTACGACCATACAACATTTCAATGGCACTTGTTATCTCCGCAATAGATGGGGACAACTTATTAGATTCGGTTTTTGAATATAAAAATACATCAGATAAAGTAAATTACTTCACTAAAGTGTTAAGAATAGCATTTGAAAACTGCACTATACATAAAATGAGGCGCACACTTTGGGATATATTGGTAGAGGCAAATACCATTGATTTTCCCGATAGTTTCCTTAAACGTACCGAAACCCAATTTAAGGCTGCATTTAGGGATCGTTTTAGTAAGCTAAGACCATACAATACCAGCATGGCAATTGTCATAGCCATCCAAGACAAAGATTTTCTAATATCACAAATCACGGGGGTGCTACCCAACATGGATTACACCATAGACGAGACCATAGACTAGGCTGTGCCTAAAAAGTTCTAAGGGAGACAGGATTTGTCTCTCTTCACACCGAACTGGTATGGCCCTGTCTTGGTCAAGTCTGGCTTTCCTCGAAAAAATAAAATAAATTGCTCGTACCTCGTTTAATGAAGACGAAGGTGTTGTTCCCCATGGTTCTAGGAAAGGCAGGACTTGTCTTTTCTCACACCGAGCTCAAGGACACACACACCAGCGTCAAGTAGATTATGATTAATAATAATTAATAAGATTGTGACACGGTCAATCATTAAAAATGGTAAAGTTCCTTTTGTTATAGATTCTAAATTAACTGAAGATATTATCTATGGTAATAAATTGTAATTGTACTTTAAAAAAAAATATTGTAATTCATTACTTAAAAATATTGTAATTGTACTTTGAAAAAAAAAACTTATATATATATATTGTATTGTGTCTTGATGAAAAGATATATATTGTAATTGAAAAATTATGAAAAAAAAAATAATAATAATAGATATATAAATTGTAGTTGATGTTAAATACTAATCTATACTAATCAATAATTTTAAATGTTTAAAAAAAAAAACTATATGTAATACTAACCATTAACCTACTATATTCACTATGTACTCAAATGTATAACTATAAAATGTATAATCTTATAATGTATAACTTTTATAACTAATGTAATTTTCAATGATATGTAATGATACACTAACACGTAATCAATGATGTAGAAGGTATATCGTTTACGGATGTACAATATACCTCCTTTTTGGAAGGAAGGTGTAATGGATTACTACAATTAACTAAATGACCGATTTCTCCTCGAACGTTAATAATGCACGACCTAAATGGGTTTTTTCTCTACTTTGTAGCCCAAAGGGTAAAACAACGTAATAAATTGTAAAATCCTATTATAAATTGAAAAAACCAATGTATTCATACAACCATAAGAAATCGTGTACTCCGTACCTAGCCAAAGGGTAAAACCATGGCATAAATTGTAAACTCCAATTATAAATTGTAAAAACCGATTTATTTATACACTATAAGAAATCATATACTTTGTACAAAAAGAGATTGTAAAAACACACGAATAAGCCATTTTAATAAATCAACTATCCGACAATGTTCCACAATTAACAATGAACAGCTCAGCCATTCACCCGCAACCCGGACTCGGAGATTGGCCATTGCACCACTTGGGAGAGGTCAACGAGCCGCCAAAGGACGACTCCTTCCACGACGATCGGACGGTCATTTGACGTAAATACGAGCCGCCTCGCCATACGAGCTTCAGAAGTGTTTTTGGCTGCGTATTTGATACCTGCAACAATAACACTCACGATTACTGTTTTGTACACTGAACTTATACACGTTGAAATTACAAATACTTACTTTATTTTTGTCTTTGAGAGTTTCTTTTCATTGTTAAACCTTCAAAACCATCTTCAACCTTTTGTGTACAAGTACTCAAAGGCTACGAACTTGCGAGAACTTTACAATATCATTCTTCCACACTTTTAAACTTCTAATAACCAACAAACGTCAGACCTTAAGTATCAAAGTACCTTTAGCATTAAAGGTCCAGATCCAAAAACTAAAAGATTTGCATCGAGACATTTCAATTAACCTCTCTTTGGACATTTTTATAAGCTCTGCCAAATAGTCGATCGATAATAATGTATTTATCACTCTTCACTTCTTTCCCTTTTAAGTTTTAATATAATCTAGACATTTCATTCATGTGATTTACTCTTGAATTCTTAAACACTTATGAACTTCTGTTAAACCACCAGACCTTTAATATACATATTTAATGCATTATGCTGTTGGTTACATTCTAAACGTACAGTACGTCATTACCGAATAATGGCATAGACGGTGATTTCTGAACAAATAAGGATTTTAATTCAACCAATATCTAGACATATAACGTATACGTTTGAAAAAGTTTTGTTGCAAATAGGAACACCATATCAGACATATACAGACTGACCTCTAAACATTTTTTTCTATTTTGAACCATAGCTATTACCAAGCCCGTGAAGTAAACAACACCTCAAACAATTCAAATTAAAAAAAAAAAAAAAATTGTCCTTTAAGCAAGTAGCACACTCGCTTTAGTAGTAGGACGTTTCTGATCTGACAGATAGCTAGACTTGCACTACAGTTAACCGGTACTTAGCTTGCAAAACACTTTTTCGAAACTAAGTATGAACTATGATTACTAGATAAAGGTACGATGAATTATAACGGTATACTATAAAACGTAGTGAGCTGACTCAGCCCCTCGGAACCGCTGTGTACAGACATATAACATACTACGTTTAAACAAATTTTGTTTCACAAAGGCAAACCTTAACAGACATTTAGCTGACTGTCCTCTAGACATTTTGATCTGTTTTCAACTCATAAAGTTAAGCGGAATGACACCGGCCTATATTGATGACGTGGTCTATAATATAACAACTTTTACCAAAGACAATTTCCATTATACACTTTTTCCCAATGGCCAGCTTCTTATCAAGCCTCTTTAACTTTTTAAAATTTTAATTTAAACTTAATTTTAAACCTGTTACCTCCTCATAGACTGTAGCCTACAAACCTAGGATATTTTTAGTTGGCGGAGCGAAGCGACGGCGCCGAGCGAGCGAATGCTAAAACACTCGGAGACCTGCCGTCCTTATTAGTTTTCAATACGAATTCCGCCTGCTGATAAGGAACTGGACATTGGTAGTTCATAAAAATTGGTAAAAGTGGTAACAACCCAAGTAAGCAACACCGGACACTTGATATTTATTAACCGTCTAACTTCTAGACTATTCTTTTCAATTTAAAATTTAAAAAAATTACAGATACATAGCTAGACTTACTCTACACTTAATCAGTACTTAGCTTGCAAAATATTTATCCATAACTAGATATGAATTCTGATTACTAGATACAGCCTATAGGTACCATGAATTATGACGTCATTCCTTTAAGACGTATTGCGATGGCTCGACACCGTGGCCGGCGCAGCCGGGCACCCCCCTAGGAACCGCTGTGCACTGACTTCCACATACCGTGGCCGGCGCAGCCGGGCACCCCCCTCGGAATCTGTGATCTCCCCGAAATTACTTTGCAGCGAGGGGGCGTAAGCGTGCCCGGCGTAGCCGGGTACAGTACCGGGAATCTGTGACCTACCCGCCCGACTCGGGGGCCCGGGGGCGGAGCCCCCAGCTAGAGCGAAGCTCTAGTAATGTAATAATTCAATAATGTAATAATTCAACAGTAAACGCAAGCGCGTGGTTCAAAGACGTAAGACGTGAGTCTTATGACTTGTGACACACTGTATCGAGTTTACGTTATAATACACCCTATATATGCAGCGCCGCCGCCGCCGCCGACCGTGGGTGTGGCCTATCGGTGGCGATGCGCGGAATCGGACGCGTTTCGGTCGAGCAACGGGTTACTTTTCTCATGGCGCAGAGTATATCCGGTTTGTCCGACGGGAGGGATGGACGCGTTACTAAAAAAAAAAATAAAAAACCCGTAGATTGTGGCGCGTCGTTTAAAACTATATTATCTGAAAGTAGGTGATACGGGCTCCGCACGTTTCCGCGGCACTGAATTTAAAACACACGGACAGTGACGATATCAATAGGTTCTGATAAGTTTGTGAAAACTGAAAACTAAATAATATAACAATTAATAATATATCACTTGCTAATGTGAAATGGCCATTGTTGAGCTGGCGTTTGTATTTTGTGTATCGAATAGCCTATGTACGATTAATTATAAAAGTCAAATTTTTTTTTGAAATTTTAGGAAAATATGAAAAAACCCGTTTAATAAAATGTCCAAAACAAACGGTCTTTACCTACAAATTGCAATTTTTTTTTGTTAAATCAGTTTTCCAACCACGTTTAAAATGAAAAATTAATAAGGCACTCGAACGTGAGTAAACGAAAAGTTTTGGATTCGAGTAGATTATTTCTGGAGTAAAAAAAAAACAATGATTTCATTCATAAAATAAATTTTGTACTTCTAATTTTACAATAATAAATTAGTTTAATTTTCGTTTAATTAAATGAGAAATAATCGTTTCCGACTTTAATATTAAAATACAATATGTAATACCTATGTGAAACCCGTTATGTTGATAATACGTTTTTATTTGACAAACGGTCCAATATTACATGCCTCATGGCAATTACTGCAGACAATAACTTTTGGGAATGGGCCTACACATAAAGTATATGTTTATCAGGTAAAAAATGGGTTATGGAAATTTATTTCAAGACAAAATAAACCAAAACGTTATCATAAAACTTAAAAATAAAAACACCGATATTAATTTTTTGAAACGTAATCGGTTTTGTAAACGGGCTACTCGTTGTGCATACATTGTGCTGCCTCGTCACTTTGGACGAAACCGTCATAATATGGACCCCCGACGATCACGGGCGAGTCTAGATATTTAACAATACTACTATTGAGCAAACGTAGTAAATCAGTCTTGGACTTTCAAAAATATATAAAATAAATTTAAACAAATGTAAAGACGTCATAATCGCGACGGTTTACTCGTTCGAATCGGTTAACGATTTAATTAAAATAGAGTCGAGCGTTTGGCAGTCTTATTTTTAATAGAAATCGGGGCAGCTTTAATAGCCGAATAGGTAATATATTTTTACAATGACAATTTAAATTGTTTTTACTATTTTCGGTGTAATCTTAAGTCGATTCGGTCGGTGTTGCCGCCGTCAAAATATCGCATAGAGTTTTGATGATAACTACGCGACACGTAAAACTACGGAAAACTCGACCGACCGACGGATTTGCTATAACGTTGGCTCTAAGGAGAACGAGATTTGTCGCCGTTGCGTGATTTTCGAGTGGAAAAAACGAGATAAAACGGAACGGGATCACGTCAAAACGGAAAATTCGATTCCGTAAACGTTTACTAGTCGGTATGGCGGCGAGTATATAGACGGCGTGATGACCAAACGCGAGTTATACACACCGTTCCTGTTTATTTTACCAGAGTACCAGAGTCTATTTCAAACCGCTTCACCATGACCGACACCGCGGTCGCCGCACCAGCACCAGCCGCCTCGTCGCCGGCCCAGGCCAAGTCGCCGAAAAAGAAGTCCGCCGCTCAAGTGGACCGAACGCCAAAAATTAAGATACCGCCAATCATAGTTCAAGGCTCCGCCTGGAGGACCGTGGCGAAAAAACTAATGACTTCAATGCCCGAAGATGCCGTGGATGCAAAAGCCTTCGGCAAAGAGGAAATCAAAATCTAATGTTCTAACATAGAGGCCTTCAAGATAGTGCAAAAATACCTTACAGTGACCGGAACCGAATTTCACACCTTCAGTCTACCCTCTGAAAAATCACTGAAAATCGTCATCAAAGGCCTCCTCAACCGCATCACTGAAGTAGAGGTCGCCGAAGAACTGAAAGATCTTGGATTCGCCACCAAAAGCGTCCGTCAGTTCGGAACTGCAGACAAGAAATTGCCAATCCACATGGTAATTCTACCAAACTCCCCGGAGAACAAAGGGATATTCCAACTTCGCTCTCCGTTCTACATGACGATCAGAGTCGAACGTTACAAATCAAACGCCCCATCACAGTGCTACAACTGCCAAAAATTCGGACACTCAAGCCACAACTGCGGATTCGCCACCAAATGCGTGAAATGCGCTGGACCACACCGACCCAGCGAATGCCTCAAGACCAAGGAAGAGGAACCAACCTGCTCCAACTGTGAAGGCCGCCACACGGCCAACTTCAAAAAATGCCCCGCAGTCATCAAGGCCATCACTGAGAAGCGTTCCACAAGGCCAATAATAACAAGAATCCCCGCAAAAACTACAGCTCCAACACAACCGGAAACCTCCGGGCCCGTCCAACAAGTCTCCCCAGGAATAACCTACGCCAAGGTCACGAAAGGAAACCCAGCAGTGATGATGCAACCAATAGCAGCTAAACTGCAGGAATTGTTACTCAACATTTCCTCGGGAAAAACGGATATGAAGGACGCTCTTATCGCCACAATCATGGCAATCCTGCCCCTTATCCTAAATAACAATGGATAATACCCGGATCCTTATTTGGAACTGCCAAGGCGTAACTCCCAAACGCCTACAACTCCTCCAGTTTGCCAGAGACAAGAAAGTAGACATAATGCTACTAAACGAAACGCACCTGACGGACACCGTGAAGTTCAAGCTGGCAAATTTCCACACGTACGCGACAAACCGTACTCGTATGGACAACCGCCGCCCGAGCGGAGGCACGGCAGTTCTCGTGCACAAGAAGTACACCCACCATCAAGTACAAGTTCCAACGATGTCCATCGAGAACACCACAATCCACCTACAGCTTGGCAGAAAAGAATTCAGGCTAACAGCAGCATATAAGAGCCCACACACCCAGCTGGATACGAGCGACATATGCTCGCTGCTAATCTCAAACCTCCCTACAATCGTGGCAGGTGACCTGAACGCCAAACATCCAACGTGGAACAGCAACCAGACAAACACGGCCGGTAGGCGTCTTGAAAGATACCTGTCCACAAGAAACGACACTGCGGTAGCTGCGCCGGACTCCCCGACACACTACCCGGACATCCCGTACCACAACCCAGACGTACTAGACATAGCCATCCTAAAGACGGGCGGAATGCAATACCAGCTGGACAACCTAACTGACGAACTGACTTCGGACCACACAGTCCTACTACTGGACATCCGAACTGGAAAAGAACATTTGACACCCCCGAAACCACTCCGAGCAGTCAACTGGACCCAATTCATGACCGACCTCACGAACTCAGTGGACATTAACCCACACACTGAAACCAAAGAGTCTATTGACGAAGCTATCACAACACTCACCTCCAACATAGCCCAGACACTCAACAACAACACGACAACAGTCACACCGACTGACCGAAAATATGACTTACCCAGAGCGATCACGCTGGAAATCGACTACAAACGCCGGCTTCGGTCAAGATGGCAAAGGACAAGGGACCCCACGGTCAAAACCGCCCTGAACAGACAAAACGCCTTTGTCAAGAACCTCTTACAGTCCCACCATGAAGAGAACTGGACAAACTTCCTGGGCACAGTTGACCCCAGCGAACGCCCATGGACGAGACTCTTCAACCTCAACCGAACCCTCCTCCGGAAAAAACCCGCAGACCGACCACTGGCCGACCAAACCGGAGATCACGTCGGGGACAGACCGTTTCTACGCGTGCAGCTCATACTTCCAATTTGGCGGAGTTCGAGAGACACAGGCCGTAAGGCTTGAGTTGATCATCCGCTCGATTGGGGGTGGACAGTTGCTGCTCGGAGCGGATGTCAACGGCCGGTCTCTGTCATGGGGAGACGTGATGTCGGACGAGAGAGGACAGAGGTTAGAGGAAATGTTTGCGGCCTGCGGCTTGCTCAGCTGCGCGACCGGGACGGAGCCTACCTTTCAAACGGCCATGGGTTCGTCGAGGCCGGATGTGACGTTCGCGTCACCCGGCTTGGTGGACATGGTCCGAGATTGGGAGGTGGATGTCCGGCGTTGCGTGGACAGCGACCATAGGCTTATAACGTTCCGACTATGTAGGCAGGTGACTGAGGAAACCGGAAAGAGCGTGTTCAGGTTTCAGACACGGCAAGCCGACTGGGATAAGTTCAGATTGAGCCTGGCGGAGCGACTGTTTAACGGTCAATCTGACTGGCGCGATCGGGACCTACATTCCAGAGCGGATTACTTGACCAAAGCCCTAACCTCCGCCTGTGCGGCGTCCATGCCGCCGGTGAAGCCTAGAGCCTTGAAACTTCCTCCCTGGTTTACAGTGGAGTTGTTAGAGGCTCGACGGCGGATGCGGCGGCTTGGAAGTCGCTTGGCGTCGGCTAGGGCGGCGGGAAATGTGGAGGAAACCGAACGGTTAGGCCGAGAGTACAGGGTATGCAGGAACGGGTACACGTACCGAAAGAGGCGTGAACAGCTGAAAACCTGGCGAGAGTTCACTACCGAAGAGGGTAACTCTAAGCCTTGGGGGTCCGTATACCGTTGGTATAGGGACGGAGCGAAAGCCGATGTTCGCGGCGTTCTGACCACTCTCCGAAAGGGGAGCGGTGAGTTCACCGTGGGCTTGGTGGAAACTGCGAGCCTACTGCTTGAGTCGTTGATTCCCGCTGACAGCGCCGAGGGAGAGACCGATCACCACGCCCGGATCCGCGAGGAAACGAGCTTGGTGGCCGGCCGATCTGCGACGTTGGGCGGAGGATCGGAGGCGGAAAGCAGCCAACTGGGAGAGCCGGAATTCTCAGCTGTGGAAATGAGACGAGCGGTATGGCGTATGGGAAGGGACAAGGCCCCGGGGTACGATGGCGTAACAGCCAGAGTCCTCCGGGTGGCTTGGCCGGCTATTGAGGAATCAGTGACCGCTCTTTTCAATGAGTGTTGGCACAGAGAGCAATTCCCTGAGTGTTGGAAAGTTGGGTGGGTCATCCCGTTGCTGAAGGCCCCAGACAAGGACCGGTCGGACCCCAAGTCCTACCGACCGATCACGTTACTTCCAGTGTTGTCAAAGGCGCTGGAGTACCTGTTCTGTCGGAGGCTAAGGTTGCAGGTCGGCCCGAGTATGAGTCCAAATCAGTACGGTTTCACGAGCAAGCGTTCCACGGTCGATGCAATACTGAGTGTGAGGGAATGGACCGAAAGCCGGGCGGAGAAGTACGTCCTGGGGGTGTTTCTAGACATCTCCGGGGCGTTCGACAACGCCTGGTGGCCGGCAGTCTTGCATCAACTCAAAAGGTTGGGAGCTAGCGACAAGGTGGTGAATTTGACCAGGCAATATCTGGCGGGGAGAGAGGCGGTGATGACTGCGCCGTCGGTTGAGGTTCGCCGACCTCTGTCCAAAGGGTGTCCCCAAGGCTCGCAGTACGGACCGGAGCTCTGGAAGGTTCTGATGGACTCTCTTTTGAGTTCGGAGGAATTGGACAGTGAAACCATCATTGGCTACGCGGACGACGCGTTGCTTTTGGTGGCCGGAAGGTCTCGAGCTGAGGTCATCCGAAAGACAGAGGCCAAGTTAGTGAGAGCGAGTGAGTGGGCCCGCGGTATGAAACTGTCCTTCTCGGTCACAAAGACGAAAGTCATGTGCCGGAAAGGTCAGTTGACTCCGCCATTCACCGTTAGGATGGGGGCTTCCAGGCTAAAGGAAGTGACTTCCATGCGCTACTTGGGGGTAGAATTGGACGATAGGTGGAGCTACCGGGATCACGTGCTGAGCGTAGTAAGCTCGTCCGCGCCGATGTTTCAGCGGGTACGACGCGTGGTCGCCTCTAAGTGGGGGATCAGTGCACGCATCACGCGGATGTTATACCAGTGTGTATACCTCCCGAGGGTGCTGTACGCCTCCGAGCTTTGGGGCGAGCGAGCGTTGGACCCGAGACTGAGAGTCATGATTCTCCGGGCACAGCGGAAGGTGCTCTTGGCAGTGACGGGCGCGTACGGTACCACAAGTACCGAGGCGTGCCCGGTGCTGGCAGGTGTCCTACCGCTGGACCTAGAAATCGTGAAGCGCGGTCGAATGGCTCGCTGCAGGAGGAGGAACGGCTCGGTAGAGGAAGTGAGGGAGCTGGAATTGGAGGCGGTGAGAAGTTGGCAGACCCGCTGGTCAGAGTCAGTAAAGGGTAGGCCTCTGTATAACTTCTTACCGGAGGTGGAAGATCGGTTGAGGTGTAGTTGGCTGGAGGTGGGCCATGATGTCTCGCAGTGCCTTACCGAACACGGGGCGTTTATGGCCTACCTTCACCGCTTCGCAAAATCTGCGACCGACGAATGTGCGGCATGCGGGCGCGTCGACACCGCATTACATGTGGTGTTTGACTGTGCCGGCGTGTTGGACGCTAGACGGGCGCTGATAGCCGATCTGGTGAGGGCAGGAGTACCTTGGCCATGTGAGCCGCGTGCCCTTGTGCGGAGCGAGGGGGCCTTTCGGGCCTTCCAAGTGTTCGTGCGAGCGGCCGCGGCGGCACGCGGTCGGATAGTGGGTGACGTGTGATGCACGACCCATGGGTCTGCAGGCGTACTGGGTACGTGGGGTGTATCCCAGAGGTGCGCGGCAAAATTGTCCGCAGGAGTCCAGGGGACGACGGAGGGCCAGGTGGTACTGGTTGGCGAAAGCCGACGGTCTGCTGGAGGCACGATACGATGCGCGACAGCTGGCAACTGTCCGTAGGAGCCCAGGGGGCTTGGGGAGGTCGAAGGTACGGTAGAAGGTCACCCATTTATGGTTGGACGCTTCCGTCCCACGGCCTAGTGATGCACGGTCTTACCTGCAGGCGCACCGGGTGCGAGGTGAGGCCGGAGTAAACAGCACGGCCGGCCGGCCTGGTCAGGCATGCGCTGACGCGCGGTGAGTCTACGTCCTAAGGGAAGTATCTTGCCGGGCGGGGTGCGTGTCTGGTCGGTAACCGGCCCCAGAGCGGGTCTGTTGGCGTGAGTCGCGGAGAGTAGCTCGGTCTGAACGAGAGGTCGTGACTGACACGCCTGGTGGTATCTACCGCCAGGTTAGCACGGGCCCACCACTAGCCCTACTAGGTTTCCGTGAAAGTTAAATAGTCGGGAGGCGGCGCGGTTAGTTCAGGGGTACCGCTCACCCTCTGAATGATTATACCCATGGATACCATGGCTCCGTCGAAGCGGCAAACTGGTGGCCGTGCCTGTGTGCATATATTCCAGGTGAAACCAGTACTACGGGATAATTGTGGATGGGGGGTCGGAAGGCGGCCGATCTCACGCCCAATTTGTGGTTGGATTCGTAGTGGCGGTCGCGCAAGTGACTTTGGTGGTTAACGACAGAATGCTTGTCGGACGAAGTCTCACGGGTGCGGCATTTGACCCCCGGGTGATCAGTCACTCTGTCTGTAGGAGGATAATCACAGACGGTTGCGGTGAACCAAATCATCGCGCCGGTGAGGATAGCACCGGGGCCCCACCCAAGGTCGGCGGACGAGACCAGACCATCTCTAAGCCATTGGGTAGCCTAGTGAAAAACCACTGGGAAGATGGCACTGGTTTGCGGGTTCCAGCGCCCTTGGGTTGCTGTAACACGTAGGCCATAGCCTGATCAGGGGCGGCTGCCGGCAATAGCCGTCAGTCTCATGCGGCGATGCTGGCTTCTTAGGAAGTTGGTGCCTCCGTCTGGGGTAACGAGAGAAATCTCATAGACCTTTAGCCGGGGTGTAGGACCTATGTCCACATTCGGAACTTCTGGCCGACCAAACCGGCAACCTCCACTACAACGCGCACAACAAAGCAGAGATCTTTACCTTAGCAATGGAGAAGCAATTCTCGCTGCCACCTGCCGACGTCATCACTCCAACAGACGAACTAGTACAACAAACCCTAGACAATTACAGAACAGAAACATACGTCAAGTCGATTTACTTCTCGCTCCTGGAAATTCAAAAGAAAATTAAGAGACTCCCAGGCAAAAAAGCCCCAGGACCAGACGGCATCACAAACGCCGTCCTTAAACATTGCAGCAAAAAGGTCATTATCCAGCTAGCTCACATTTACAACGGTTGCATTCGCCAAGAATACTTCCCGCGGCAATGGAAAACTGCTACAACGATAATGATCCCGAAACCAGGAAAGGACGCCAAAATACCAGCCAACCACAGGCCGATATCACTGCTCAACACAATGTCGAAGGTCTTTGAGTCGCTTCTTCTGGATCGTCTCAAAATGTCATTCACACCACGCTCCGAACAACATGGATTCAGAACCCAACACTGTACGACGACCCAGCTAGTCAAAGTAACTGACGACTTAGCAAACAACTTGAACAACAGGAAGAAAACGGCAGCAGCACTCCTTGACATAGAAAAGGCCTTCGACAAAGTGTGGCACGACGGCTTAATATATAAGCTAATCAAACTCGACACCCCGCACCAACTGGTACACATCATAAAATCCTTTTTAGAAGACAGGTCATTCCACGTCAGAGTCGGAGAAACTGAATCGACACCAAGACACATCAACGCCGGCGTCCCACAAGGATCGAGCCTATCACCACAGCTCTTCTCCGTCTACATCGACGACATGCCCCGGCATCCCAAAACCAAGACCGCTCTCTTCGCCGACGACACTTTAATATACGCATCGAGCCCAACGAACACCTGCTCGTCAAAACGACTCCAAGAACACCTGTATCTACTGACACCGTGGCTCAAACAATGGAAGATTACAGTCAACGCCCAGAAAACAAACGCTATCATGTTCTCCAACAAAGCCACGACGAACACACCACGGCTTGTCATGCAAGGTCAACAAATCAAATGGTCCCACTCGACCAGATACCTGGGAGTTCAAATCGACCGGAGGCTCAACTTTTCCCAGCACATCAACAAGACGGTCCAAAAAGCCAAAGCAGCCAAGAGAATGCTATTCCCGGTCATAAACTCAAAGAGCCCCCTCTCCATCAACACAAAACTGTCAATATACAAGCTATACATCAGGCCAATCATGACGTACGGAGGAGCAGCCTGGGCGTCAAACCTTTCAGAAACAAGTTGGAAAATACTCGAAACCGTCCAAAACACCACGCTCAGGGCAATAATAAATCCAGCGCCATTTGTGAACAACACGGCAGTAAGAAACAGCACGAAAATGCCAACAATCCGAGAAACCATAAAGAAAGCGACACAAAACGTATACAAGAAGCTTGAAAACACCCCCCACCAACATCTCAAGCTAATCACCACCCGACCAGCCACAAGAGAGCGTCACCACAAACGACCCCTCAGCATCGGAAGTTAAAACACAAACGGAAGAAACCAAACAGGCAAAATAAAATCCACAGAGAGTCAAGCCAATATATCAAACTCCCTGGAAGAAGCAAATAGCTTGAAACAGAGGAACAATCCAAACCAGCAATGCAATGTGCGGAGACATATTCGACCGTTTCGAGTTTTCACAGACAGTCTACGAACTACCGACATGGCCCGTACCAAGCAAACCGCCCGCAAATCTACCGGAGGCAAGGCTCCCAGGAAGCAGTTGGCCACCAAAGCCGCCCGCAAGAGCGCACCGGCGACCGGAGGAGTGAAGAAACCCCATCGTTACCGTCCCGGTACCGTGGCTCTCCGTGAAATCCGTCGTTACCAGAAGAGCACCGAGCTGTTGATCCGCAAATTGCCGTTCCAACGTTTGGTCCGTGAGATCGCCCAAGACTTCAAGACCGACTTGCGTTTCCAGAGCTCGGCCGTCATGGCTCTGCAAGAAGCCAGCGAAGCGTACTTGGTCGGTCTGTTCGAAGACACCAACTTGTGCGCTATCCACGCCAAGCGCGTTACCATCATGCCCAAGGACATCCAGTTGGCTCGCCGTATTCGCGGAGAACGTGCTTAATCGTCTCAATACTCTACAAATCCTCTTTAAAACGGCCCTTTTCAGGGCCACTACATGCGTTACAATTATTTCTCTATCGACCTTACAGCGGGCGCCGCGCTGTTGATAAAATTAATACAACAGTTTTATTATTATCGACGGTCGTGGGTATCCCCCCGAGAATGTTGTTACTTACATTTTTAGATTAATGTTGAAAATTCCCAACGACCGTTTTTATTGAAGTATTATTTATATTTAAAAAAAAAAAGCGGGTAAAAGAATAGGCGGTGGCGGTAGACGATGAACGGGTCGGTATCAGTGGCGGTTTTCCCGGGGAGGCAAGGGAGGCGGAAAATTGAGGAAACTATGTACTTAATATTGTTATTATGATGAGATATTTTGGTTTACATTAAATATTTTCAATCGAAAATATTGGAAAAAATGTACATGAACAATAATTTTTGAAAGCGAAAAAAAAAATTTAAGAATTTGAAATAACGTCTCTCCGTATCAGCGGTGACCGTCTGAAAGCAACGGCCGCCGTCCGCCGGCCGCTGCCTGTTGTTACTCACGTGGCATAAGGGCAGCCGGCGGAGGCGGCTGCCGCTAATGTCTCACGTTATGTTGTTGTGTTCACAACATACACACACACACATACATAAAATAATACGAATAGCGCATGCGCAATTCTCTGCGAGAGGCGACACAAAAACATTGCCTTTGTGGGCAACTGACCGATGATCGTTCTTATCTTAGGGAAGAAATGGGACATAGACATTCAGCATGTACATCAGCACCGACACTGCCAACAACAAAACGCCATTTCCCATTATCACTAAATTATTTATCAGCAGTCCCAATTTGAATTTTGATATCACTATATTTTTTACTTAATTCTGATACCGGTTTACTATTTGGCGTTTTATTTAGTTTTCTCAAGTTATTAGTTAATATACTATTTTACTTATTAGCTTTATTTTTTTTTCAAAATGAATCCTGTATATGACAGTATAGTGTTTATTAAGCAGCATCCATACAGGAAATCGTTTGCGATTATAATTTCATCTTTTGTAAATTGTATTTACATATGTTTTTATGATTATACATTTATCTTAAGTTCGTACATTTTAATGATAATTATTTTAATAGATGACCGGTAATGCGATTATAACTAATAACTAGGATAATAAGCAAAAGTCTTCTCTTACAGTCAAAAAGGGAAGTATACCAGTATGAAGAAATTTTAGGTCTGGGGGGGGGTTTTGCGCTTTTTTTTATCAATAAGGGTACAAAGTTGTTGCCTCCTCAACAATTTAATGCCAGAACCGCCACTGGTCGGTATAGCGTTAGGCATAGTGTGAAATGTATTTTTGGCGCGCGCGGGAAGTAGTCGGCGGCGGCGGCCGCGTTATAGTCGATATGAGTTTGTTAGGTTGTAGAACGCGGTGTGTAAAGGAATTATTATTTTCTATCCGGTTTGTCCGACGGGAGGGATGGACGCGTTATTAAAAAAAAAATAATAAAAAACCCCGTAGATTGTGGCGCGTCGTTTAAAACTATGTTATCTGAAAGTAGGTAGATATGGGCTCCACACGTTTCCGCGGCACTGGATTTAAAATACACGGACAGTGACGATACCAATAGGTTCTATACGTTTGTGAAAACTGAAAACTAAATAATATAATAAATTACTTTATATAATTAATATATAATAATTAAATATAATAAATAATAATATATCACTTGCTAATGTGAAATGGCCATTGTTCGGCTGGTGTTTGTATTTTGTGTATCGAATAGCCTATGTACAATTAACTATAAAAGTGAACTTTTTTTGAAATTTTGGGTAAATATGAAAAAACCCGTTTAATAAAATGTCCAAAACAAACGGTCTTTACCTACAAATTGCAATTGTTTTTTTGTTAAATCAGTTTTCCAACCACGTTTAAAATGAAAAATTAATAAGGCACTCGAACGTGAGTAAACGAAAAGTTTTTGATTCGAGTAGATTATTTCTGGAGTAAAAAAAAAACACGATTTTATTCATAAAATAAATTTTGTACTTTTAATTTTACAATAATAAATTAGCATTTTCGTTTAATAAAATGAGAAATAAACGTTTCCGACTTTAATATTAAAATACAATATGTAATACCTATGTGAAACCCGTTATGTTGATAATACGTTTTTATTTGACAAACGGTCCAATATTACATGCCTCATGGCAATTACTGCAGACAATAACTTTTGGGAATGGGCCTACACATAAAGTATATGTTTATCAGGTAAAAAATGGGTTATGGGAATTTATTTCAAGACAAAATAAACCAAAACGTTATCATAAAACTTAAAAATAAAAACACCGATATTAATTTTTTGAAACGTAATCGGTTTTGTAAACGGGCTACTCGTTGTTCATACATTGTGCTGCCTCGACGATCACGGGCGAGTCTAGATATTTAACAATACTACTATTGAGCAAACGTAATAAATCAGTCTTGGACTTTCGAAAATATATAAAATAAATTTAAACAAATGTAAAGACGTCTTAATCGCGACGGTTTACTCGTTCGAATCGTCTAACGATTTAATTAAAATAGAGTCGAGCGTTTGGCAGTCTCGTTTTTAATAGAAATCGGGACAGCTTTAATAGCCGAATAGGTTATATATTTTTACAATGACAATTTAAATTGTTTTTACTATTTTCGGTGTAATCTTAAGTCGATTCGGTCGGTGTTGCCGCCGTCAAAATATCGCATAGAGTTTTGATGATAACTACGCGACACGTAAAACTACTAACGACCCGAATTCGACACCGCCCCCTTCGGTCTCTTCATACCGCAGACTCTTAGAGCCCACGCGATAATTTTTCAATACACGTGCAGATTGCGAATCGAAAAGATTTTTTAGTTTAACTCGAAATTAACGAGTCCTAATCGACCTCGAAAGAGGTGTATCGTTGAATAGTCGGACTGGTCGGAACAACCTCCTGCGGCACGTCGGCCGTCGATTTTAAGTGAAAACTCGACCGACCGACGGATTTGCTATAACGTTGGCTTTAAGGAGAACGAGATTTATCGCCGTTGAGTGATTTTCGAGCGGAAAAAACGAGATAAAACGGAACGGGATCACGTCAAAACGGAAAATTCGATTCCGTAAGCGTTTACTAGTCGGTATGGCGACGAGTATATAGACGGTGTGACGGCCAAACTCGAGTTATACACACCGTTCCTGTTCATTTTGCCAGAGTACCAGAGTCTATTTTCAAACCGCTTCACCATGACCGACACCGCAGTCGCCGCACCAGCACCAGCCGCCTCGTCGCCGGCCCAGGCCAAGTCGCCGAAAAAGAAGTCCGCCGCTCCCAAGGCGAAGAAAGCCGCACCGGCTCATCCTACCACGGCCGTGATGGTGATCGCAGCCGTCAAGGAACTGAAGGAGAAAAAAGGATCGTCGTTGCCGGCTATCAAGAAATATTTGGCCGCCAACTACAAAGTGGACGCTGCCAAGCTAGCGCCTTTCATCCGCAAATTCCTAAAGTCGGCCGTCGCCAGCGGCAAGCTGGTCCAGACCAAGGGCAACGGAGCGTCGGGCCATTTCAAATTGGCCGCCGAAGTCAAAAAAGAGAAGAAGGTAGCGCCGAAAAAGAAGCCGATCGCCAAGAAAGCGGCGGTGTCCAAGGCGCCCGGAGCGGCCAAGAAGAGGAAGAGCACCGGTGCCAAGAAACCGAAATCCGGCGAACCCGCCGCCAAGAAGGTGAAAAAGGTAGCCGCAGCGCCTAAACCCAAAGCCGCGAAACCGAAAAAGTCTCCGGCCAAGGCTAAGAAAGCGCCGGCCACCAAAGCCAAGGCACCCAAGGCGAAGAAGGTGGCAGTCAAGAAGACGGCTGCGCCCAAAAAGAAGGCGTAATTTGTTAAAAACACTCTCTTAAACCCTTAAAACGGTCCTTTTCAGGACCACCAAATATTTATATAATACAATATACACAACAAGCGTGTCGCGCGGTGTCTCGTACCGATATTTTATAGATTATAGTAATACAAACTACAGTAAGTAATAGTGATTGTGAAATGGAATGAAAAAGTTAAAACGACTACAACATGGGTAAATACGTTTATTGTTGTATGTATATTTAGGAAAATGATTGACTATTGCAGATAATAACATTTAATTGATTTGACAATACTTAAGACTGTCTGGCCAGCCCTAAACCCTAATTGACTTATAATTACAAGTATGGCTGTATGCCCACAACAAAACTTTAAATATATCAAAATAACAATAATTATGAAATATTACAAATTCACCTGACTGATTAAAAACGGAAAATAACAACAGACGCGGCCGCTGCGCTGTGCGTTAAACGGCACACGCGAGATATAGATAACAGGACAAAAACAAACGAGCTGAATGAACGACCCACGTCGTTGTATTCATTTGTATTTCATTGTAAATTTGTATTCAAATTCAAATACTTGTGTACTATAGTCGTATATGATAAACTGTACACGAAAAACCGTCTCGATATCGATCAATTCTAAAAGCAATATCTGTTGACGTACACACCATCCATACATACATACATACATGCATACATACTCACATACAAACGTACTTCATAATCGCTTTTTTTATATTGTACCTATCTGTAAATTGTTCAATAAAACCCCAAATATGCACTCGAAATTTATTTTCTACTTATTTTTAAATATAACTTGTATTTTTTAAATATTATGTTCATACTAGTTGTAACCGCAAAACTTAAATAAAAATAGTTTTTATAAAAAATAAATTTAACACTTTTAAATAAACAAAATTTTAAAATATGACGCAATTATCGAAAATAATAAAACATTTGAGTACCCACCTGCCCAAGAATAAAAAAATCCCAAAATATACAAAAAAAAAAAAATGTTCGATTCTTTAAAATGTAATTAAAAATTGTAACTTGTCAGTGTCGTATACGCACTTTGGTACACGAACCGTTAAACACACACACACACACTTAAAACCGACGGGAGAAAAGGTAACACTTTTAAATTAAGTAAAAGAAAAGTAACTCAAAAGTTAATAAACACACACACAATTATAATATTCGTAAAAACAATAATGCGCGCGACAATACCCTCCTGGTAATAAAACGGTCTATTACGGGAGAGTGCCCCCGACAAAGTAATTTGGGCGGCCTTAAATGATAAACATTATTGACATTTTTACTGTGTAGACAATTTTGTATAGTTTTGTTTTGATTGTTTGGCCTACGTTTAATTGCTTATTTGCTAAAATACGTTGGTCTTTAAGAACTATACTGCAGTCAGATCTATTTTTCAGACCATTCGGTACAAGTCCCGGGCCCTAAAAATATAATATATTCAAATGCAATAATATTATACTCTGCCAGTAAACTGTGTCGTTATGCAATTAACTCGAGTGAGCAGATCACTGTTGTATTTTATTTTAGTTAATAAAGCTGTTATATACATATATAGCTAATTTAAGTGTTATCTATAGCTAATATTGTTTTCCCGTTTTTTTCTAATTTGTGTAGTGAATTTATATTTTTAGTAATGTAATGTGAAAAAATTCGCCGAATGTACAAATAAAATACACGTCGTAGTACTAACCGACGACAAACGTAATATAATGATACAAAAGACGATAACACACACGGCGGTCGTCCGGTCGGTGATATTGTCAATAAAAATTAAAAACCCCAGATATTAATAACTTAAATAGGATACACTACGAATAATAATAATATTATTATATAATAACGTGTATCAGAATAATAATTTGGTGGCCCTGAAAAGGGCCGTTTTAAGTGGATATAGCGCGCGACTAATATCGAAATGCTTATTTGGAACTGGTGTACTTGGTCACGGCCTTGGTGCCTTCACTGACGGCGTGCTTGGCCAATTCACCGGGCAACAGGAGACGGACGGCGGTCTGGATCTCCCGGCTGGTGATGGTCGAACGCTTGTTGTAGTGGGCCAGACGGCTGGATTCGGCGGCGATGCGTTCGAAAATGTCGTTGACGAAGCTGTTCATGATGCTCATAGCCTTGGAGGAAACGCCGGTGTCGGGGTGCACTTGTTTCAACACCTTGTAGATGTAAATACCGTACGATTCTTTCCTCTTCGGCTTGCGCTTCTTGTCGGACTTGGTGATGTTTTTCTGCGCCTTGCCGGACTTCTTCATGGCCTTGCCTGCGGATTTACCTCCTGGTGCCATAGTGACTGCGGTTGTACACGGTTTGCGGGTCGTCGAAATAGTTGGCCGGTAGCTGGTGGACGAATGATGGTTCGAAAATCGTTTACGCTCATATTTATTACGCGTCGCGACTTCGTTTATCGAGTACGATTTGTAAGAGTCGACGAAAAAACGACGAGTAAGATTAACACTTTGTGTTTAAAAGCGAACCCTACAATGTGCCGTTTTTTCATCGTCAACGTCTAAGCATCAAAGAAAAACACGACGAGTATAAACAACACTTTGCATTGAACGTTTATGTCTACAAAGTGTGGTTTTTCGTCGTCGTTATTTTCAAACGTAGGCCAACATACAGACGCATTTACGTCTTAAAAGTGTATAAATACCGATTTTGGCCTGTTCCGATCATCAGTATCGTCTGGATTTTCTCTCGTTTCACTACACGACAATCTACAATCGAGCATCATGAGCGGACGCGGCAAAGGAGGAAAAGCAAAGAGCGGCAAATCGAAGACCCGGTCGTCCCGTGCCGGACTCCAGTTCCCGGTCGGTCGTATCCATCGTCTGTTGAGGAAGGGCAACTACGCCGAGCGCGTCGGTGCCGGCGCTCCCGTGTACCTGGCCGCCGTCATGGAGTACTTGGCCGCTGAAGTGTTGGAGTTGGCCGGTAACGCCGCCCGTGACAACAAGAAGACCCGTATCATCCCCAGACATTTACAGTTGGCCATCAGGAACGACGAGGAGTTGAACAAACTGTTGTCCGGCGTCACCATTGCCCAAGGTGGTGTGCTGCCCAACATCCAAGCCGTCCTTTTGCCCAAGAAGACCGAAAAGAAAGCTTAAGAACGTCGTCGCCGTATTTATACATATTAAAACGGCCCTTTTCAGGGCCACCAAATATTAACTATTTTTACAACACTCTTGTTGTTTTCGACATAAATGATGTGTGGCGTTGTATTATTTTGTCAAGCCTTAGAAAATATAAGTAATTCAAACAACCGTAACTTGGAATTTCAGCAAATCTACTTTAATTTTTTCTTTAGGTCAATAACAATTTATAAAATATGACTATAACTCAAACTGGAAATAATATTCAAGTATAATATAAATAAATAATTTTTTTTTTCCAACATTCCAGTTTGCTATTTAGCTACAACATCAGCCGGCACTACAATGATAACATCATTGGTTAATATCGAAATATTGTCTCTTCAATAATAATGTCATCGATATTAATAGATATAATAGATTTAGATCAATGACTTGCAATATTATATTATTGTGATAATAAATTAGTACTATATCATATATGTCTATTTTACCAATGGGCTATAGTTATAAAAATCGTATATTACCCACGTGCGATTCTACTAATTGTGTAATATACAAATATACAATTAGTATGTTATATTTTTTTTTAATAAATTATACATTTAGTTTGTTTTATTTTTTTATGTCAACTAGCATGTATGTTACAGAGAACATAATAGTCTGTATGTACTATAAAAAATATTAATTTGAACAATTACAAATGTATACCGTTAAAACTACTCGTGTGTATTTATATTATTATAATGGCAATACGCTATAACGTTTTGTTAGTTTATACGGTATACTTCATAATATAACTATTTTGCGCATCCAGTCACATGACACACACTATTATATTAGCGTACTCATGTAGCCGACTGCGAATTGCATTAAATGACATAAACGTTAATGAATAATTGTAATAATATAAAATGGTGGCCCTGAAAAGGGCCGTTTTAAAGAACAGTAGGTAGGGTGCAAAGCGAACGGTCGTCGGGAATTAACCTCCGAATCCGTACAGAGTGCGGCCTTGGCGTTTCAGAGCGTAGACCACGTCCATGGCGGTGACGGTCTTCCTCTTGGCGTGCTCGGTGTAGGTGACGGCGTCGCGGATTACGTTTTCCAGGAACACCTTCAACACTCCGCGGGTCTCTTCGTAGATCAGGCCGGAGATACGTTTGACACCACCGCGGCGGGCTAACCGACGAATGGCCGGCTTGGTGATTCCTTGGATGTTGTCCCGGAGCACTTTACGATGACGTTTGGCGCCTCCTTTTCCCAAACCTTTTCCTCCTTTGCCGCGTCCGGTCATTGTTGCTGATTGTCGTTCGGAGAGCTGCGGTAGACTGAAGAAACAAATCGAATGATGCCCGGACAACGTTTTCGCGCCGTATTTATATGATCGGGCCGTCGCGCGGACCAATCACGGCGCGGTATCGCGAGATCTCCCTCTATTCCGGCAGGCCGTTCCGTCGACCAATGAGAACTCGCGCCTACGATCCGAATTTGTATATATACGAGCTCATTCGGTGTGCGGAGACATATTCGACCGTTTCGAGTTTTCACAGACAGTCTACGAACTACCGACATGGCCCGTACCAAGCAAACCGCCCGCAAATCTACCGGAGGCAAGGCTCCCAGGAAGCAGTTGGCCACCAAAGCCGCCCGCAAGAGCGCACCGGCGACCGGAGGAGTGAAGAAACCCCATCGTTACCGTCCCGGTACCGTGGCTCTCCGTGAAATCCGTCGTTACCAGAAGAGCACCGAGCTGTTGATCCGCAAATTGCCGTTCCAACGTTTGGTCCGTGAGATCGCCCAAGACTTCAAGACCGACTTGCGTTTCCAGAGCTCGGCCGTCATGGCTCTGCAAGAAGCCAGCGAAGCGTACTTGGTCGGTCTGTTCGAAGACACCAACTTGTGCGCTATCCACGCCAAGCGTGTTACCATCATGCCCAAGGACATCCAGTTGGCTCGCCGTATTCGCGGAGAACGTGCTTAATCGTCTCAATACTCTACAAATCCTCTTTAAAACGGCCCTTTTCAGGGCCACTACATGCGTTACAATTATTTCTCTATCGACCTTACAGCGGGCGCCGCGCTGTTGATAAAATTAATACAACAGTTTTATTATTATCGACGGTCGTGGGTATCCCCCCGAGAATGTTGTTACTTACATTTTTAGATTAATGTTGAAAATTCCCAACGACCGTTTTTATTGAAGTATTATTTATATTTAAAAAAAAAAAGCGGGTAAAAGAATAGGCGGTGGCGGTAGACGATGAACGGGTCGGTATAGCGTTAGGCATAGTGTGAAATGTATTTTTGGCGCGCGCGGGAAGTAGTCGGCGGCGGCGGCCGCGTTATAGTCCATATGAGTTTGTTAGGTTGTAGAACGCGGTGTGTAAAGGAATTATTATTTTCTATCCGGTTTGTCCGACGGGAGGGATGGACGCGTTTTAAAAAAAAAAAAAAATAAAAAACCCGTAGATTGTGGCGCGTCGTTTAAAACTATGTTATCTGAAAGTAGGTAGATATGGGCTCCACACGTTTCCGCGGCACTGGATTTAAAATACACGGACAGTGACGATACCAATAGTGATACGGGTGGCGGGTGCCTTGCCGTGTCGTGTGTTGAATAATAAAACGGATGCTTGATATCACGGTTGTTCTTTATTATTCAGAGGTTTTAGGTAATACAATAAGTAACGGTGAGGGCGGGACTCGCATAAGTTCGCCTCTCACGCTGGGTTAAACGGGCACTATGTACCTCACAATTATGGTACTATATTGTCCTACAGGGGATACAGATGTGTGGGGGATGTATTGGGATGACTAGAAGGAAAGTAGGGCAGCTTGAATAAGCGCCTACGGACTCTAGTCACCGGGAGGAGAGCGCAACTTTAATAAGTGACTCTGTAATTTTAGGAAGGACGGCCTGCGATGTGGAACCGTCGGTGGAGCCGTGTGAACTGTCGGCACGTCTGCTGCGGGTGCCGCTCCTGTCGGTTCCGCTGCTGCTGAGTCTCTGTGGTTACTGCTGGTGTCGCTTGCTACTGCTGGTAGACGCTGGCGGTTGATAGTGTAGTTGTCGGCTTCCAAATTATCCAGTGTATAAGATACCCGGATGGTTGGAAGAAGACTGTGCTGATTGTGGGATTGCGGTCGGTATTTATGCTGTTTTCGTAAAAACCCCGCAATCCCATTGGCTGATGTTTTGTTAGTGGTTTTTCGGTAGTTTCGTTTACTATTCGGTACGGATCGTTGGTGGGTTTGAGAAAGGCCGTTTTAGATGTTGTGTTGCACCGTAACAGTACCCCCCGCATTTGTGTCCGGGTGTTGGATCTTGTATCGAACAGTTCGTACACAAATTCATTGTCTTGTTTTGCATGTTTGACGGCATTTTGCAGTTTGACGACTTGATGTTGATTTTTTTTTGTATTTTATTTATTTTTTTATATATATGTGGCAAAGTTTTCTGTTTGCTAGCCTGATTTGGCGTTCCGATTCGCTCTTTGCCGTAGCCCTTGTTTTATATTATCAGAAAACGGACACACATTGATAATGTCCGTAATTTTTCACGGCCGCCAGAAATCTATCTGGTGGTTTTTTCACCCGTGGTTCTGTCATTACTTTTCTTGCTATCATGTGTAATGGAGACGTTGGTTTTCCTGAAGTATTTGAAAATGGTATGCTTATTTCTTTACCGTTGTATTCACAAATAATTTGCTCTTTGCCGTAATCGATAACCGCCTTGTGATTTCTTAAAAAATCACTTTCTAAAGTCCCGCCATCGTTTAACTGGCCAACCACTGTGCATGGAATTTGTTTCCTGTGTGGGTCTAGGTTCAACGGTATGAGTGCTTGTTTTCGGATTTTAGTTGGTTTGTCTTCGCCCGCTAGGTGGATACTTAGTCCTGTTATCGGGAGCGTTGGTATGTCAGGTGCTTTTTTTGATCTGTCATTATAACACTCTTCCGACATGACAGTTATTTCTGCTCCAATGTCAACAAGCAAGTCTATTCTGTCGACTATTTGACCAGTAATATAAGGGCATTCCTTCAAACTGACTGGCGGAGTGAAGTCAAAGTTCTCGTTGTCGCATAGTTCCCTAAGATTAGTTGTGGACGTGTCATCTGCTTGATCGATCACATCCTGGAGTGCGATAATACTTTTTATGTCTGCGCGAAGATCTGGGGTGTTTATGATTGTGGGCGATCTTAGTCCACAATCCCCTGATAGGAGTTTTTTTCAAGATCAATTTCTTCCGACTCCTCTTCATTGAATTTGTCATATTCGGTCGTTATCTGCTTAATTTTTCGGTCCTTCTGTCCAGCTTCAATCCTAACGTTACTAGGCGGTGGATTAGACTGATTCTGGTCTGGTTTGTAGTTGCCTAGGCGCTGCAAATTGTTTTGAACTGATTGGTCACTTCTGCCTTCGTTTCTCTTTGTTTCGATTTCTTTTAATTTTTCCCAAATGGGTAGGAACTTTTTTTCTGGACAAGTCTGAATGTAAGCCTGCACGGATATCGGAAAATGTTTGGTGATAAGGTTGATTGATTGTTCTTCATCCATTTTTGGAAAGTCTAACTGCTTAAGTTCGGACATCCAGTAATGGAAGTGACCTTGAAATCCGGATTGGATTGGTTTTTTACCAGCTTCCGTACATTTTATGAATATATCCCATTGTTGGCTTTCCGAAAAAAAATTCTTTAAAAACATAGTTTCGAATTGGTCAAGATCGGGAGAAGCGTCTTTTACTATGCTAAACCAGTTGGCTGCCTTGTTGCGTAAACTGTTTTCTACTACTAGTAAAATCTGGTCTTCCGTAGTTACTTTTCGATGTGTAATGTATCTTCTTAGTTCTTTAATGAATTTTTTAGGGTGTATGTCCCGCTCGTTGCCATAAAATGTTGGTGGGGTCATTTCGACAGGTATGACTCGTTCCGAGGCGTTATTGGTGGTATTGGATGCTCTTTGCTGACACAATACCCTTAATTGTTCAATTTCCTTTTGGAGTAAGCTAACTTCAGATTCCCTTTTGGCCTTTTCAATAATTAAGTTTGTGTCAGACATGTTTAACAATTGTTGTAGTTCTTCGGTCCTTTTCTTGTGTTCGGTGTTGTTCGCGTCCAGCTCTTTGATGGAGGCGATAATTTTTTTCGTCCATGACTCCAAAGAGTCTATTCTCTTGAATGCGTCATCTATTTTCTCAGTCATTTTGAGCGCGAGACTATTGATCCGGGGTCTGGGTTCGAGCTTGAACGTTGGGCGCCAATTGATACGGGTGGCGGGTGCCTTGCCGTGTCGTGTGTTGAATAATAAAACGGATGCTTGATATCACGGTTGTTCTTTATTATTCAGAGGTTTTAGGTAATACAATAAGTAACGGTGAGGGCGGGACTCGCATAAGTTCGCCTCTCACGCTGGGTTAAACGGGCACTATGTACCTCACAATTATGGTACTATATTGTCCTACAGGGGATACAGATGTGTGGGGGATGTATTGGGATGACTAGAAGGAAAGTAGGGCAGCTTGAATAAGCGCCTACGGACTCTAGTCACCGGGAGGAGAGCGCAACTTTAATAAGTGACTCTGTAATTTTAGGAAGGACGGCCTGCGATGTGGAACCGTCGGTGGAGCCGTGTGAACTGTCGGCACGTCTGCTGCGGGTGCCGCTCCTGTCGGTTCCGCTGCTGCTGAGTCTCTGTGGTTACTGCTGGTGTCGCTTGCTACTGCTGGTAGACGCTGGCGGTTGATAGTGTAGTTGTCGGCTTCCAAATTATCCAGTGTATAAGATACCCGGATGGTTGGAAGAAGACTGTGCTGATTGTGGATTGCGGTCGGTATTTATGCTGTTTTCGTAAAAACCCGCAATCCCATTGGCTGATGTTTTGTTAGTGGTTTTTCGGTAGTTTCGTTTACTATTCGGTACGGATCGTTGGTGGGTTTGAGAAAGGCCGTTTTAGATGTTGTGTTGCACCGTAACAATAGGTTCTATACGTTTGTGAAAACTGAAAACTAAATAATATAATAAATTACTTTATATAATTAATATATAATAATTAAATATAATAAATAATAATATATCACTTGCTAATGTGAAATGGCCATTGTTCGGCTGGTGTTTGTATTTTGTGTATCGAATAGCCTATGTACAATTAACTATAAAAGTCAACTTTTTTTGAAATTTTGGGTAAATATGGAAAAACCCGTTTAATAAAATGTCCAAAACAAACGGTCTTTACCTACAAATTGCAATTGTTTTTTTGTTAAATCAGTTTTCCAACCACGTTTAAAATGAAAAATTAATAAGGCACTCGAACGTGAGTAAACGAAAAGTTTTTGATTCGAGTAGATTATTTCTGGAGTAAAAAAAAAACACGATTTTATTCATAAAATAAATTTTGTACTTTTAATTTTACAATAATAAATTAGCATTTTCGTTTAATAAAATGAGAAATAAACGTTTCCGACTTTAATATTAAAATACAATATGTAATACCTATGTGAAACCCGTTATGTTGATAATACGTTTTTATTTGACAAACGGTCCAATATTACATGCCTCATGGCAATTACTGCAGACAATAACTTTTGGGAATGGGCCTACACATAAAGTATATGTTTATCAGGTAAAAAATGGGTTATGGAAATTTATTTCAAGACAAAATAAACCAAAACGTTATCATAAAACTTAAAAATAAAAACACCGATATTAATTTTTTGAAACGTAATCGGTTTTGTAAACGGGCTACTCGTTGTTCATACATTGTGCTGCCTCGACGATCACGGGCGAGTCTAGATATTTAACAATACTACTATTGAGCAAACGTAATAAATCAGTCTTGGACTTTCGAAAATATATAAAATAAATTTAAACAAATGTAAAGACGTCATAATCGCGACGGTTTACTCGTTCGAATCGTCTAACGATTTAATTAAAATAGAGTCGAGCGTTTGGCAGTCTTGTTTTTAATAGAAATCGGGACAGCTTTAATAGCCGAATAGGTTATATATTTTTACAATGACAATTTAAATTGTTTTTACTATTTTCGGTGTAATCTTAAGTCGATTCGGTCGGTGTTGCCGCCGTCAAAATATCGCATAGAGTTTTGATGATAACTACGCGACACGTAAAACTACTAACGACCCGAATTCGACACCGCCCCCTTCGGTCTCTTCATACCGCAGACTCTTAGAGCCCACGCGATAATTTTTCAATACACGTGCAGATTGCGAATCGAAAAGATTTTTTAGTTTAACTCGAAATTAACGAGTCCTAATCGACCTCGAAAGAGGTGTATCGTTGAATAGTCGGACTGGTCGGAACAACCTCCTGCGGCACGTCGGCCGTCGATTTTAAGTGAAAACTCGACCGACCGACGGATTTGCTATAACGTTGGCTTTAAGGAGAACGAGATTTATCGCCGTTGAGTGATTTTCGAGCGGAAAAAACGAGATAAAACGGAACGGGATCACGTCAAAACGGAAAATTCGATTCCGTAAGCGTTTACTAGTCGGTATGGCGACGAGTATATAGACGGTGTGACGGCCAAACTCGAGTTATACACACCGTTCCTGTTCATTTTGCCAGAGTACCAGAGTCTATTTTCAAACCGCTTCACCATGACCGACACCGCAGTCGCCGCACCAGCACCAGCCGCCTCGTCGCCGGCCCAGGCCAAGTCGCCGAAAAAGAAGTCCGCCGCTCCCAAGGCGAAGAAAGCCGCACCGGCTCATCCTACCACGGCCGTGATGGTGATCGCAGCCGTCAAGGAACTGAAGGAGAAAAAAGGATCGTCGTTGCCGGCTATCAAGAAATATTTGGCCGCCAACTACAAAGTGGACGCTGCCAAGCTAGCGCCTTTCATCCGCAAATTCCTAAAGTCGGCCGTCGCCAGCGGCAAGCTGGTCCAGACCAAGGGCAACGGAGCGTCGGGCCATTTCAAATTGGCCGCCGAAGTCAAAAAAGAGAAGAAGGTAGCGCCGAAAAAGAAGCCGATCGCCAAGAAAGCGGCGGTGTCCAAGGCGCCCGGAGCGGCCAAGAAGAGGAAGAGCACCGGTGCCAAGAAACCGAAATCCGGCGAGCCCGCCGCCAAGAAGGTGAAAAAGGTAGCCGCAGCGCCTAAACCCAAAGCCGCGAAACCGAAAAAGTCTCCGGCCAAGGCTAAGAAAGCGCCGGCCACCAAAGCCAAGGCACCCAAGGCGAAGAAGGTGGCAGTCAAGAAGACGGCTGCGCCCAAAAAGAAGGCGTAATTTGTTAAAAACACTCTCTTAAACCCTTAAAACGGTCCTTTTCAGGGCCACCAAATATTTATATAATACAATATACACAACAAGCGTGTCGCGCGGTGTCTCGTACCGATATTTTATAGATTATAGTAATACAAACTACAGTAAGTAATAGTGATTGTGAAATGGAATGAAAAAGTTAAAACGACTACAACATGGGTAAATACGTTTATTGTTGTATGTATATTTAGGAAAATGATTGACTATTGCAGATAATAACATTTAATTGATTTGACAATACTTAAGACTGTCTGGCCAGCCCTAAACCCTAATTGACTTATAATTACAAGTATGGCTGTATGCCCACAACAAAACTTTAAATATATCAAAATAACAATAATTATGAAATATTACAAATTCACCTGACTGATTAAAAACGGAAAATAACAACAGACGCGGCCGCTGCGCTGTGCGTTAAACGGCACACGCGAGATATAGATAACAGGACAAAAACAAACGAGCTGAATGAACGACCCACGTCGTTGTATTCATTTGTATTTC
Organism: Adelges cooleyi; assembly: GCF_023614345.1. NCBI lineage: Eukaryota > Metazoa > Arthropoda > Insecta > Hemiptera > Adelgidae > Adelges > Adelges cooleyi. The sequence continues at coordinate 238,653 of NW_026095775.1, forward strand.
ATTGTAAATTTGTATTCAAATTCAAATACTTGTGTACTATAGTCGTATATGATAAACTGTACACGAAAAACCGTCTCGATATCGATCAATTCTAAAAGCAATATCTGTTGACGTACACACCATCCATACATACATACATACATGCATACATACTCACATACAAACGTACTTCATAATCGCTTTTTTTATATTGTACCTATCTGTAAATTGTTCAATAAAACCCCAAATATGCACTCGAAATTTATTTTCTACTTATTTTTAAATATAACTTGTATTTTTTAAATATTATGTTCATACTAGTTGTAACCGCAAAACTTAAATAAAAATAGTTTTTATAAAAAATAAATTTAACACTTTTAAATAAACAAAATTTTAAAATATGACGCAATTATCGAAAATAATAAAACATTTGAGTACCCACCTGCCCAAGAATAAAAAAATCCCAAAATATACAAAAAAAAAAAAATGTTCGATTCTTTAAAATGTAATTAAAAATTGTAACTTGTCAGTGTCGTATACGCACTTTGGTACACGAACCGTTAAACACACACACACACACTTAAAACCGACGGGAGAAAAGGTAACACTTTTAAATTAAGTAAAAGAAAAGTAACTCAAAAGTTAATAAACACACACACAATTATAATATTCGTAAAAACAATAATGCGCGCGACAATACCCTCCTGGTAATAAAACGGTCTATTACGGGAGAGTGCCCCCGACAAAGTAATTTGGGCGGCCTTAAATGATAAACATTATTGACATTTTTACTGTGTAGACAATTTTGTATAGTTTTGTTTTGATTGTTTGGCCTACGTTTAATTGCTTATTTGCTAAAATACGTTGGTCTTTAAGAACTATACTGCAGTCAGATCTATTTTTCAGACCATTCGGTACAAGTCCCGGGCCCTAAAAATATAATATATTCAAATGCAATAATATTATACTCTGCCAGTAAACTGTGTCGTTATGCAATTAACTCGAGTGAGCAGATCACTGTTGTATTTTATTTTAGTTAATAAAGCTGTTATATACATATATAGCTAATTTAAGTGTTATCTATAGCTAATATTGTTTTCCCGTTTTTTTCTAATTTGTGTAGTGAATTTATATTTTTAGTAATGTAATGTGAAAAAATTCGCCGAATGTACAAATAAAATACACGTCGTAGTACTAACCGACGACAAACGTAATATAATGATACAAAAGACGATAACACACACGGCGGTCGTCCGGTCGGTGATATTGTCAATAAAAATTAAAAACCCCAGATATTAATAACTTAAATAGGATACACTACGAATAATAATAATATTATTATATAATAACGTGTATCAGAATAATAATTTGGTGGCCCTGAAAAGGGCCGTTTTAAGTGGATATAGCGCGCGACTAATATCGAAATGCTTATTTGGAACTGGTGTACTTGGTCACGGCCTTGGTGCCTTCACTGACGGCGTGCTTGGCCAATTCACCGGGCAACAGGAGACGGACGGCGGTCTGGATCTCCCGGCTGGTGATGGTCGAACGCTTGTTGTAGTGGGCCAGACGGCTGGATTCGGCGGCGATGCGTTCGAAAATGTCGTTGACGAAGCTGTTCATGATGCTCATAGCCTTGGAGGAAACGCCGGTGTCGGGGTGCACTTGTTTCAACACCTTGTAGATGTAAATACCGTACGATTCTTTCCTCTTCGGCTTGCGCTTCTTGTCGGACTTGGTGATGTTTTTCTGCGCCTTGCCGGACTTCTTCATGGCCTTGCCTGCGGATTTACCTCCTGGTGCCATAGTGACTGCGGTTGTACACGGTTTGCGGGTCGTCGAAATAGTTGGCCGGTAGCTGGTGGACGAATGATGGTTCGAAAATCGTTTACGCTCATATTTATTACGCGTCGCGACTTCGTTTATCGAGTACGATTTGTAAGAGTCGACGAAAAAACGACGAGTAAGATTAACACTTTGTGTTTAAAAGCGAACCCTACAATGTGCCGTTTTTTCATCGTCAACGTCTAAGCATCAAAGAAAAACACGACGAGTATAAACAACACTTTGCATTGAACGTTTATGTCTACAAAGTGTGGTTTTTCGTCGTCGTTATTTTCAAACGTAGGCCAACATACAGACGCATTTACGTCTTAAAAGTGTATAAATACCGATTTTGGCCTGTTCCGATCATCAGTATCGTCTGGATTTTCTCTCGTTTCACTACACGACAATCTACAATCGAGCATCATGAGCGGACGCGGCAAAGGAGGAAAAGCAAAGAGCGGCAAATCGAAGACCCGGTCGTCCCGTGCCGGACTCCAGTTCCCGGTCGGTCGTATCCATCGTCTGTTGAGGAAGGGCAACTACGCCGAGCGCGTCGGTGCCGGCGCTCCCGTGTACCTGGCCGCCGTCATGGAGTACTTGGCCGCTGAAGTGTTGGAGTTGGCCGGTAACGCCGCCCGTGACAACAAGAAGACCCGTATCATCCCCAGACATTTACAGTTGGCCATCAGGAACGACGAGGAGTTGAACAAACTGTTGTCCGGCGTCACCATTGCCCAAGGTGGTGTGCTGCCCAACATCCAAGCCGTCCTTTTGCCCAAGAAGACCGAAAAGAAAGCTTAAGAACGTCGTCGCCGTATTTATACATATTAAAACGGCCCTTTTCAGGGCCACCAAATATTAACTATTTTTACAACACTCTTGTTGTTTTCGACATAAATGATGTGTGGCGTTGTATTATTTTGTCAAGCCTTAGAAAATATAAGTAATTCAAACAACCGTAACTTGGAATTTCAGCAAATCTACTTTAATTTTTTCTTTAGGTCAATAACAATTTATAAAATATGACTATAACTCAAACTGGAAATAATATTCAAGTATAATATAAATAAATAATTTTTTTTTTCCAACATTCCAGTTTGCTATTTAGCTACAACATCAGCCGGCACTACAATGATAACATCATTGGTTAATATCGAAATATTGTCTCTTCAATAATAATGTCATCGATATTAATAGATATAATAGATTTAGATCAATGACTTGCAATATTATATTATTGTGATAATAAATTAGTACTATATCATATATGTCTATTTTACCAATGGGCTATAGTTATAAAAATCGTATATTACCCACGTGCGATTCTACTAATTGTGTAATATACAAATATACAATTAGTATGTTATATTTTTTTTTAATAAATTATACATTTAGTTTGTTTTATTTTTTTATGTCAACTAGCATGTATGTTACAGAGAACATAATAGTCTGTATGTACTATAAAAAATATTAATTTGAACAATTACAAATGTATACCGTTAAAACTACTCGTGTGTATTTATATTATTATAATGGCAATACGCTATAACGTTTTGTTAGTTTATACGGTATACTTCATAATATAACTATTTTGCGCATCCAGTCACATGACACACACTATTATATTAGCGTACTCATGTAGCCGACTGCGAATTGCATTAAATGACATAAACGTTAATGAATAATTGTAATAATATAAAATGGTGGCCCTGAAAAGGGCCGTTTTAAAGAACAGTAGGTAGGGTGCAAAGCGAACGGTCGTCGGGAATTAACCTCCGAATCCGTACAGAGTGCGGCCTTGGCGTTTCAGAGCGTAGACCACGTCCATGGCGGTGACGGTCTTCCTCTTGGCGTGCTCGGTGTAGGTGACGGCGTCGCGGATTACGTTTTCCAGGAACACCTTCAACACTCCGCGGGTCTCTTCGTAGATCAGGCCGGAGATACGTTTGACACCACCGCGGCGGGCTAACCGACGAATGGCCGGCTTGGTGATTCCTTGGATGTTGTCCCGGAGCACTTTACGATGACGTTTGGCGCCTCCTTTTCCCAAACCTTTTCCTCCTTTGCCGCGTCCGGTCATTGTTGCTGATTGTCGTTCGGAGAGCTGCGGTAGACTGAAGAAACAAATCGAATGATGCCCGGACAACGTTTTCGCGCCGTATTTATATGATCGGGCCGTCGCGCGGACCAATCACGGCGCGGTATCGCGAGATCTCCCTCTATTCCGGCAGGCCGTTCCGTCGACCAATGAGAACTCGCGCCTACGATCCGAATTTGTATATATACGAGCTCATTCGGTGTGCGGAGACATATTCGACCGTTTCGAGTTTTCACAGACAGTCTACGAACTACCGACATGGCCCGTACCAAGCAAACCGCCCGCAAATCTACCGGAGGCAAGGCTCCCAGGAAGCAGTTGGCCACCAAAGCCGCCCGCAAGAGCGCACCGGCGACCGGAGGAGTGAAGAAACCCCATCGTTACCGTCCCGGTACCGTGGCTCTCCGTGAAATCCGTCGTTACCAGAAGAGCACCGAGCTGTTGATCCGCAAATTGCCGTTCCAACGTTTGGTCCGTGAGATCGCCCAAGACTTCAAGACCGACTTGCGTTTCCAGAGCTCGGCCGTCATGGCTCTGCAAGAAGCCAGCGAAGCGTACTTGGTCGGTCTGTTCGAAGACACCAACTTGTGCGCTATCCACGCCAAGCGTGTTACCATCATGCCCAAGGACATCCAGTTGGCTCGCCGTATTCGCGGAGAACGTGCTTAATCGTCTCAATACTCTACAAATCCTCTTTAAAACGGCCCTTTTCAGGGCCACTACATGCGTTACAATTATTTCTCTATCGACCTTACAGCGGGCGCCGCGCTGTTGATAAAATTAATACAACAGTTTTATTATTATCGACGGTCGTGGGTATCCCCCCGAGAATGTTGTTACTTACATTTTTAGATTAATGTTGAAAATTCCCAACGACCGTTTTTATTGAAGTATTATTTATATTTAAAAAAAAAAAAGCGGGTAAAAGAATAGGCGGTGGCGGTAGACGATGAACGGGTCGGTATCAGTGGCGGTTTTCCCGGGGAGGCGGTGCCTCCCTTGAAAATTGAGGAAACTATGTACTTAATATTGTTATTATGATGAGATATTTTGGTTTACATTAAATATTTTCAATCGAAAATATTGGAAAAAATGTACATGAACAATAATTTTTGAAAGCGAAAAAAAAAATTTAAGAATTTGAAATAACGTCTCTCCGTATCAGCGGTGACCGTCTGAAAGCAACGGCCGCCGTCCGCCGGCCGCTGCCTGTTGTTACTCACGTGGCATAAGGGCAGCCGGCGGAGGCGGCTGCCGCTAATGTCTCACGTTATGTTGTTGTGTTCACAACATACACACACACACATACATAAAATAATACGAATAGCGCATGCGCAATTCTCTGCGAGAGGCGACACAAAAACATTGCCTTTGTGGGCAACTGACCGATGATCGTTCTTATCTTAGGGAAGAAATGGGACATAGACATTCAGCATGTACAATAGCACCGACACTGCCAACAACAAAACGCCATTTCCCATTATCACTAAATTATTTATCAGCAGTCCCAATTTGAATTTTGATATCACTATATTTTTTACTTAATTCTGATACCGGTTTACTATTTGGCGTTTTATTTAGTTTTCTCAAGTTATTAGTTAATATACTATTATACTTATTAGCTTTATTTTTTTTTCAAAATGAATCCTGTATATGACAGTATAGTGTTTATTAAGCAGCATCCATACAGGAAATCGTTTGCGATTATAATTTCATCTTTTGTAAATTGTATTTACATATGTTTTTATGATTATACATTTATCTTAAGTTCGTACATTTTAATGATAATTATTTTAATAGATGACCGGTAATGCGATTATAACTAATAACTAGGATAATAAGCAAAAGTCTTCTCTTACAGTATGAAGAAATTTTAGGTCTGGGGGGGGGTTTTGCGCTTTTTTTTATCAATAAGGGTACAAAGTTGTTGCCTCCTCAACAATTTAATGCCAGAACCGCCACTGGTCGGTATAGCGTTAGGCATAGTGTGAAATGTATTTTTGGCGCGCGCGGGAAGTAGTCGGCGGCGGCGGCCGCGTTATAGTCGATATGAGTTTGTTAGGTTGTAGAACGCGGTGTGTAAAGGAATTATTATTTTCTATCCGGTTTGTCCGACGGGAGGGATGAACGCGTTATTAAAAAAAAAAATAATAAAAAACCCCGTAGATTGTGGCGCGTCGTTTAAAACTATGTTATCTGAAAGTAGGTAGATATGGGCTCCACACGTTTCCGCGGCACTGGATTTAAAATACACGGACAGTGACGATACCAATAGGTTCTATACGTTTGTGAAAACTGAAAACTAAATAATATAATAAATTACTTTATATAATTAATATATAATAATTAAATATAATAAATAATAATATATCACTTGCTAATGTGAAATGGCCATTGTTCGGCTGGTGTTTGTATTTTGTGTATCGAATAGCCTATGTACAATTAACTATAAAAGTCAACTTTTTTTGAAATTTTGGGTAAATATGAAAAAACCCGTTTAATAAAATGTCCAAAACAAACGGTCTTTACCTACAAATTGCAATTGTTTTTTTGTTAAATCAGTTTTCCAACCACGTTTAAAATGAAAAATTAATAAGGCACTCGAACGTGAGTAAACGAAAAGTTTTTGATTCGAGTAGATTATTTCTGGAGTAAAAAAAAAAACACGATTTTATTCATAAAATAAATTTTGTACTTTTAATTTTACAATAATAAATTAGCATTTTCGTTTAATAAAATGAGAAATAATCGTTTCCGACTTTAATATTAAAATACAATATGTAATACCTATGTGATACCCGTTATGTTGATAATACGTTTTTATTTGACAAACGGTCCAATATTACATGCCTCATGGCAATTACTGCAGACAATAACTTTTGGGAATGGGCCTACACATAAAGTATATGTTTATCAGGTAAAAAATGGGTTATGGAAATTTATTTCAAGACAAAATAAACCAAAACGTTATCATAAAACTTAAAAATAAAAACACCGATATTAATTTTTTGAAACGTAATCGGTTTTGTAAACGGGCTACTCGTTGTTCATACATTGTGCTGCCTCGACGATCACGGGCGAGTCTAGATATTTAACAATACTACTATTGAGCAAACGTAGTAAATCAGTCTTGGACTTTCAAAAATATATAAAATAAATTTAAACAAATGTAAAGACGTCATAATCGCGACGGTTTACTCGTTCGAATCGGTTAACGATTTAATTAAAATAGAGTCGAGCGTTTGGCAGTCTTGTTTTTAATAGAAATCGGGACAGCTTTAATAGCCGAATAGGTTATATATTTTTACAATGACAATTTAAATTGTTTTTACTATTTTCGGTGTAATCTTAAGTCGATTCGGTCGGTGTTGCCGCCGTCAAAATATCGCATAGAGTTTTGATGATAACTACGCGACACGTAAAACTACTAACGACCCGAATTCGACACCGCCCCCTTCGGTCTCTTCATACCGCAGACTCTTAGAGCCCACGCGATAATTTTTCAATACACGTGCAGATTGCGAATCGAAAAGATTTTTTAGTTTAACTCGAAATTAACGAGTCCTAATCGACCTCGAAAGAGGTGTATCGTTGAATAGTCGGACTGGTCGGAACAACCTCCTGCGGCACGTCGGCCGTCGATTTTAAGTGAAAACTCGACCGACCGACGGATTTGCTATAACGTTGGCTTTAAGGAGAACGAGATTTATCGCCGTTGAGTGATTTTCGAGCGGAAAAAACGAGATAAAACGGAACGGGATCACGTCAAAACGGAAAATTCGATTCCGTAAGCGTTTACTAGTCGGTATGGCGACGAGTATATAGACGGTGTGACGGCCAAACTCGAGTTATACACACCGTTCCTGTTCATTTTGCCAGAGTACCAGAGTCTATTTTCAAACCGCTTCACCATGACCGACACCGCAGTCGCCGCACCAGCACCAGCCGCCTCGTCGCCGGCCCAGGCCAAGTCGCCGAAAAAGAAGTCCGCCGCTCCCAAGGCGAAGAAAGCCGCACCGGCTCATCCTACCACGGCCGTGATGGTGATCGCAGCCGTCAAGGAACTGAAGGAGAAAAAAGGATCGTCGTTGCCGGCTATCAAGAAATATTTGGCCGCCAACTACAAAGTGGACGCTGCCAAGCTAGCGCCTTTCATCCGCAAATTCCTAAAGTCGGCCGTCGCCAGCGGCAAGCTGGTCCAGACCAAGGGCAACGGAGCGTCGGGCCATTTCAAATTGGCCGCCGAAGTCAAAAAAGAGAAGAAGGTAGCGCCGAAAAAGAAGCCGATCGCCAAGAAAGCGGCGGTGTCCAAGGCGCCCGGAGCGGCCAAGAAGAGGAAGAGCACCGGTGCCAAGAAACCGAAATCCGGCGAGCCCGCCGCCAAGAAGGTGAAAAAGGTAGCCGCAGCGCCTAAACCCAAAGCCGCGAAACCGAAAAAGTCTCCGGCCAAGGCTAAGAAAGCGCCGGCCACCAAAGCCAAGGCACCCAAGGCGAAGAAGGTGGCAGTCAAGAAGACGGCTGCGCCCAAAAAGAAGGCGTAATTTGTTAAAAACACTCTCTTAAACCCTTAAAACGGTCCTTTTCAGGACCACCAAATATTTATATAATACAATATACACAACAAGCGTGTCGCGCGGTGTCTCGTACCGATATTTTATAGATTATAGTAATACAAACTACAGTAAGTAATAGTGATTGTGAAATGGAATGAAAAAGTTAAAACGACTACAACATGGGTAAATACGTTTATTGTTGTATGTATATTTAGGAAAATGATTGACTATTGCAGATAATAACATTTAATTGATTTGACAATACTTAAGACTGTCTGGCCAGCCCTAAACCCTAATTGACTTATAATTACAAGTATGGCTGTATGCCCACAACAAAACTTTAAATATATCAAAATAACAATAATTATGAAATATTACAAATTCACCTGACTGATTAAAAACGGAAAATAACAACAGACGCGGCCGCTGCGCTGTGCGTTAAACGGCACACGCGAGATATAGATAACAGGACAAAAACAAACGAGCTGAATGAACGACCCACGTCGTTGTATTCATTTGTATTTCATTGTAAATTTGTATTCAAATTCAAATACTTGTGTACTATAGTCGTATATGATAAACTGTACACGAAAAACCGTCTCGATATCGATCAATTCTAAAAGCAATATCTGTTGACGTACACACCATCCATACATACATACATACATGCATACATACTCACATACAAACGTACTTCATAATCGCTTTTTTTATATTGTACCTATCTGTAAATTGTTCAATAAAACCCCAAATATGCACTCGAAATTTATTTTCTACTTATTTTTAAATATAACTTGTATTTTTTAAATATTATGTTCATACTAGTTGTAACCGCAAAACTTAAATAAAAATAGTTTTTATAAAAAATAAATTTAACACTTTTAAATAAACAAAATTTTAAAATATGACGCAATTATCGAAAATAATAAAACATTTGAGTACCCACCTGCCCAAGAATAAAAAAATCCCAAAATATACAAAAAAAAAAAAATGTTCGATTCTTTAAAATGTAATTAAAAATTGTAACTTGTCAGTGTCGTATACGCACTTTGGTACACGAACCGTTAAACACACACACACACACTTAAAACCGACGGGAGAAAAGGTAACACTTTTAAATTAAGTAAAAGAAAAGTAACTCAAAAGTTAATAAACACACACACAATTATAATATTCGTAAAAACAATAATGCGCGCGACAATACCCTCCTGGTAATAAAACGGTCTATTACGGGAGAGTGCCCCCGACAAAGTAATTTGGGCGGCCTTAAATGATAAACATTATTGACATTTTTACTGTGTAGACAATTTTGTATAGTTTTGTTTTGATTGTTTGGCCTACGTTTAATTGCTTATTTGCTAAAATACGTTGGTCTTTAAGAACTATACTGCAGTCAGATCTATTTTTCAGACCATTCGGTACAAGTCCCGGGCCCTAAAAATATAATATATTCAAATGCAATAATATTATACTCTGCCAGTAAACTGTGTCGTTATGCAATTAACTCGAGTGAGCAGATCACTGTTGTATTTTATTTTAGTTAATAAAGCTGTTATATACATATATAGCTAATTTAAGTGTTATCTATAGCTAATATTGTTTTCCCGTTTTTTTCTAATTTGTGTAGTGAATTTATATTTTTAGTAATGTAATGTGAAAAAATTCGCCGAATGTACAAATAAAATACACGTCGTAGTACTAACCGACGACAAACGTAATATAATGATACAAAAGACGATAACACACACGGCGGTCGTCCGGTCGGTGATATTGTCAATAAAAATTAAAAACCCCAGATATTAATAACTTAAATAGGATACACTACGAATAATAATAATATTATTATATAATAACGTGTATCAGAATAATAATTTGGTGGCCCTGAAAAGGGCCGTTTTAAGTGGATATAGCGCGCGACTAATATCGAAATGCTTATTTGGAACTGGTGTACTTGGTCACGGCCTTGGTGCCTTCACTGACGGCGTGCTTGGCCAATTCACCGGGCAACAGGAGACGGACGGCGGTCTGGATCTCCCGGCTGGTGATGGTCGAACGCTTGTTGTAGTGGGCCAGACGGCTGGATTCGGCGGCGATGCGTTCGAAAATGTCGTTGACGAAGCTGTTCATGATGCTCATAGCCTTGGAGGAAACGCCGGTGTCGGGGTGCACTTGTTTCAACACCTTGTAGATGTAAATACCGTACGATTCTTTCCTCTTCGGCTTGCGCTTCTTGTCGGACTTGGTGATGTTTTTCTGCGCCTTGCCGGACTTCTTCATGGCCTTGCCTGCGGATTTACCTCCTGGTGCCATAGTGACTGCGGTTGTACACGGTTTGCGGGTCGTCGAAATAGTTGGCCGGTAGCTGGTGGACGAATGATGGTTCGAAAATCGTTTACGCTCATATTTATTACGCGTCGCGACTTCGTTTATCGAGTACGATTTGTAAGAGTCGACGAAAAAACGACGAGTAAGATTAACACTTTGTGTTTAAAAGCGAACCCTACAATGTGCCGTTTTTTCATCGTCAACGTCTAAGCATCAAAGAAAAACACGACGAGTATAAACAACACTTTGCATTGAACGTTTATGTCTACAAAGTGTGGTTTTTCGTCGTCGTTATTTTCAAACGTAGGCCAACATACAGACGCATTTACGTCTTAAAAGTGTATAAATACCGATTTTGGCCTGTTCCGATCATCAGTATCGTCTGGATTTTCTCTCGTTTCACTACACGACAATCTACAATCGAGCATCATGAGCGGACGCGGCAAAGGAGGAAAAGCAAAGAGCGGCAAATCGAAGACCCGGTCGTCCCGTGCCGGACTCCAGTTCCCGGTCGGTCGTATCCATCGTCTGTTGAGGAAGGGCAACTACGCCGAGCGCGTCGGTGCCGGCGCTCCCGTGTACCTGGCCGCCGTCATGGAGTACTTGGCCGCTGAAGTGTTGGAGTTGGCCGGTAACGCCGCCCGTGACAACAAGAAGACCCGTATCATCCCCAGACATTTACAGTTGGCCATCAGGAACGACGAGGAGTTGAACAAACTGTTGTCCGGCGTCACCATTGCCCAAGGTGGTGTGCTGCCCAACATCCAAGCCGTCCTTTTGCCCAAGAAGACCGAAAAGAAAGCTTAAGAACGTCGTCGCCGTATTTATACATATTAAAACGGCCCTTTTCAGGGCCACCAAATATTAACTATTTTTACAACACTCTTGTTGTTTTCGACATAAATGATGTGTGGCGTTGTATTATTTTGTCAAGCCTTAGAAAATATAAGTAATTCAAACAACCGTAACTTGGAATTTCAGCAAATCTACTTTAATTTTTTCTTTAGGTCAATAACAATTTATAAAATATGACTATAACTCAAACTGGAAATAATATTCAAGTATAATATAAATAAATAATTTTTTTTTTCCAACATTCCAGTTTGCTATTTAGCTACAACATCAGCCGGCACTACAATGATAACATCATTGGTTAATATCGAAATATTGTCTCTTCAATAATAATGTCATCGATATTAATAGATATAATAGATTTAGATCAATGACTTGCAATATTATATTATTGTGATAATAAATTAGTACTATATCATATATGTCTATTTTACCAATGGGCTATAGTTATAAAAATCGTATATTACCCACGTGCGATTCTACTAATTGTGTAATATACAAATATACAATTAGTATGTTATATTTTTTTTTAATAAATTATACATTTAGTTTGTTTTATTTTTTTATGTCAACTAGCATGTATGTTACAGAGAACATAATAGTCTGTATGTACTATAAAAAATATTAATTTGAACAATTACAAATGTATACCGTTAAAACTACTCGTGTGTATTTATATTATTATAATGGCAATACGCTATAACGTTTTGTTAGTTTATACGGTATACTTCATAATATAACTATTTTGCGCATCCAGTCACATGACACACACTATTATATTAGCGTACTCATGTAGCCGACTGCGAATTGCATTAAATGACATAAACGTTAATGAATAATTGTAATAATATAAAATGGTGGCCCTGAAAAGGGCCGTTTTAAAGAACAGTAGGTAGGGTGCAAAGCGAACGGTCGTCGGGAATTAACCTCCGAATCCGTACAGAGTGCGGCCTTGGCGTTTCAGAGCGTAGACCACGTCCATGGCGGTGACGGTCTTCCTCTTGGCGTGCTCGGTGTAGGTGACGGCGTCGCGGATTACGTTTTCCAGGAACACCTTCAACACTCCGCGGGTCTCTTCGTAGATCAGGCCGGAGATACGTTTGACACCACCGCGGCGGGCTAACCGACGAATGGCCGGCTTGGTGATTCCTTGGATGTTGTCCCGGAGCACTTTACGATGACGTTTGGCGCCTCCTTTTCCCAAACCTTTTCCTCCTTTGCCGCGTCCGGTCATTGTTGCTGATTGTCGTTCGGAGAGCTGCGGTAGACTGAAGAAACAAATCGAATGATGCCCGGACAACGTTTTCGCGCCGTATTTATATGATCGGGCCGTCGCGCGGACCAATCACGGCGCGGTATCGCGAGATCTCCCTCTATTCCGGCAGGCCGTTCCGTCGACCAATGAGAACTCGCGCCTACGATCCGAATTTGTATATATACGAGCTCATTCGGTGTGCGGAGACATATTCGACCGTTTCGAGTTTTCACAGACAGTCTACGAACTACCGACATGGCCCGTACCAAGCAAACCGCCCGCAAATCTACCGGAGGCAAGGCTCCCAGGAAGCAGTTGGCCACCAAAGCCGCCCGCAAGAGCGCACCGGCGACCGGAGGAGTGAAGAAACCCCATCGTTACCGTCCCGGTACCGTGGCTCTCCGTGAAATCCGTCGTTACCAGAAGAGCACCGAGCTGTTGATCCGCAAATTGCCGTTCCAACGTTTGGTCCGTGAGATCGCCCAAGACTTCAAGACCGACTTGCGTTTCCAGAGCTCGGCCGTCATGGCTCTGCAAGAAGCCAGCGAAGCGTACTTGGTCGGTCTGTTCGAAGACACCAACTTGTGCGCTATCCACGCCAAGCGTGTTACCATCATGCCCAAGGACATCCAGTTGGCTCGCCGTATTCGCGGAGAACGTGCTTAATCGTCTCAATACTCTACAAATCCTCTTTAAAACGGCCCTTTTCAGGGCCACTACATGCGTTACAATTATTTCTCTATCGACCTTACAGCGGGCGCCGCGCTGTTGATAAAATTAATACAACAGTTTTATTATTATCGACGGTCGTGGGTATCCCCCCGAGAATGTTGTTACTTACATTTTTAGATTAATGTTGAAAATTCCCAACGACCGTTTTTATTGAAGTATTATTTATATTTAAAAAAAAAAAAGCGGGTAAAAGAATAGGCGGTGGCGGTAGACGATGAACGGGTCGGTATCAGTGGCGGTTTTCCCGGGGAGGCGGTGCCTCCCTTGAAAATTGAGGAAACTATGTACTTAATATTGTTATTATGATGAGATATTTTGGTTTACATTAAATATTTTCAATCGAAAATATTGGAAAAAATGTACATGAACAATAATTTTTGAAAGCGAAAAAAAAAATTTAAGAATTTGAAATAACGTCTCTCCGTATCAGCGGTGACCGTCTGAAAGCAACGGCCGCCGTCCGCCGGCCGCTGCCTGTTGTTACTCACGTGGCATAAGGGCAGCCGGCGGAGGCGGCTGCCGCTAATGTCTCACGTTATGTTGTTGTGTTCACAACATACACACACACACATACATAAAATAATACGAATAGCGCATGCGCAATTCTCTGCGAGAGGCGACACAAAAACATTGCCTTTGTGGGCAACTGACCGATGATCGTTCTTATCTTAGGGAAGAAATGGGACATAGACATTCAGCATGTACAATAGCACCGACACTGCCAACAACAAAACGCCATTTCCCATTATCACTAAATTATTTATCAGCAGTCCCAATTTGAATTTTGATATCACTATATTTTTTACTTAATTCTGATACCGGTTTACTATTTGGCGTTTTATTTAGTTTTCTCAAGTTATTAGTTAATATACTATTATACTTATTAGCTTTATTTTTTTTTCAAAATGAATCCTGTATATGACAGTATAGTGTTTATTAAGCAGCATCCATACAGGAAATCGTTTGCGATTATAATTTCATCTTTTGTAAATTGTATTTACATATGTTTTTATGATTATACATTTATCTTAAGTTCGTACATTTTAATGATAATTATTTTAATAGATGACCGGTAATGCGATTATAACTAATAACTAGGATAATAAGCAAAAGTCTTCTCTTACAGTATGAAGAAATTTTAGGTCTGGGGGGGGGTTTTGCGCTTTTTTTTATCAATAAGGGTACAAAGTTGTTGCCTCCTCAACAATTTAATGCCAGAACCGCCACTGGTCGGTATAGCGTTAGGCATAGTGTGAAATGTATTTTTGGCGCGCGCGGGAAGTAGTCGGCGGCGGCGGCCGCGTTATAGTCGATATGAGTTTGTTAGGTTGTAGAACGCGGTGTGTAAAGGAATTATTATTTTCTATCCGGTTTGTCCGACGGGAGGGATGAACGCGTTATTAAAAAAAAAAATAATAAAAAACCCCGTAGATTGTGGCGCGTCGTTTAAAACTATGTTATCTGAAAGTAGGTAGATATGGGCTCCACACGTTTCCGCGGCACTGGATTTAAAATACACGGACAGTGACGATACCAATAGGTTCTATACGTTTGTGAAAACTGAAAACTAAATAATATAATAAATTACTTTATATAATTAATATATAATAATTAAATATAATAAATAATAATATATCACTTGCTAATGTGAAATGGCCATTGTTCGGCTGGTGTTTGTATTTTGTGTATCGAATAGCCTATGTACAATTAACTATAAAAGTCAACTTTTTTTGAAATTTTGGGTAAATATGAAAAAACCCGTTTAATAAAATGTCCAAAACAAACGGTCTTTACCTACAAATTGCAATTGTTTTTTTGTTAAATCAGTTTTCCAACCACGTTTAAAATGAAAAATTAATAAGGCACTCGAACGTGAGTAAACGAAAAGTTTTTGATTCGAGTAGATTATTTCTGGAGTAAAAAAAAAAACACGATTTTATTCATAAAATAAATTTTGTACTTTTAATTTTACAATAATAAATTAGCATTTTCGTTTAATAAAATGAGAAATAATCGTTTCCGACTTTAATATTAAAATACAATATGTAATACCTATGTGATACCCGTTATGTTGATAATACGTTTTTATTTGACAAACGGTCCAATATTACATGCCTCATGGCAATTACTGCAGACAATAACTTTTGGGAATGGGCCTACACATAAAGTATATGTTTATCAGGTAAAAAATGGGTTATGGAAATTTATTTCAAGACAAAATAAACCAAAACGTTATCATAAAACTTAAAAATAAAAACACCGATATTAATTTTTTGAAACGTAATCGGTTTTGTAAACGGGCTACTCGTTGTTCATACATTGTGCTGCCTCGACGATCACGGGCGAGTCTAGATATTTAACAATACTACTATTGAGCAAACGTAGTAAATCAGTCTTGGACTTTCAAAAATATATAAAATAAATTTAAACAAATGTAAAGACGTCATAATCGCGACGGTTTACTCGTTCGAATCGGTTAACGATTTAATTAAAATAGAGTCGAGCGTTTGGCAGTCTTGTTTTTAATAGAAATCGGGACAGCTTTAATAGCCGAATAGGTTATATATTTTTACAATGACAATTTAAATTGTTTTTACTATTTTCGGTGTAATCTTAAGTCGATTCGGTCGGTGTTGCCGCCGTCAAAATATCGCATAGAGTTTTGATGATAACTACGCGACACGTAAAACTACTAACGACCCGAATTCGACACCGCCCCCTTCGGTCTCTTCATACCGCAGACTCTTAGAGCCCACGCGATAATTTTTCAATACACGTGCAGATTGCGAATCGAAAAGATTTTTTAGTTTAACTCGAAATTAACGAGTCCTAATCGACCTCGAAAGAGGTGTATCGTTGAATAGTCGGACTGGTCGGAACAACCTCCTGCGGCACGTCGGCCGTCGATTTTAAGTGAAAACTCGACCGACCGACGGATTTGCTATAACGTTGGCTTTAAGGAGAACGAGATTTATCGCCGTTGAGTGATTTTCGAGCGGAAAAAACGAGATAAAACGGAACGGGATCACGTCAAAACGGAAAATTCGATTCCGTAAGCGTTTACTAGTCGGTATGGCGACGAGTATATAGACGGTGTGACGGCCAAACTCGAGTTATACACACCGTTCCTGTTCATTTTGCCAGAGTACCAGAGTCTATTTTCAAACCGCTTCACCATGACCGACACCGCAGTCGCCGCACCAGCACCAGCCGCCTCGTCGCCGGCCCAGGCCAAGTCGCCGAAAAAGAAGTCCGCCGCTCCCAAGGCGAAGAAAGCCGCACCGGCTCATCCTACCACGGCCGTGATGGTGATCGCAGCCGTCAAGGAACTGAAGGAGAAAAAAGGATCGTCGTTGCCGGCTATCAAGAAATATTTGGCCGCCAACTACAAAGTGGACGCTGCCAAGCTAGCGCCTTTCATCCGCAAATTCCTAAAGTCGGCCGTCGCCAGCGGCAAGCTGGTCCAGACCAAGGGCAACGGAGCGTCGGGCCATTTCAAATTGGCCGCCGAAGTCAAAAAAGAGAAGAAGGTAGCGCCGAAAAAGAAGCCGATCGCCAAGAAAGCGGCGGTGTCCAAGGCGCCCGGAGCGGCCAAGAAGAGGAAGAGCACCGGTGCCAAGAAACCGAAATCCGGCGAGCCCGCCGCCAAGAAGGTGAAAAAGGTAGCCGCAGCGCCTAAACCCAAAGCCGCGAAACCGAAAAAGTCTCCGGCCAAGGCTAAGAAAGCGCCGGCCACCAAAGCCAAGGCACCCAAGGCGAAGAAGGTGGCAGTCAAGAAGACGGCTGCGCCCAAAAAGAAGGCGTAATTTGTTAAAAACACTCTCTTAAACCCTTAAAACGGTCCTTTTCAGGACCACCAAATATTTATATAATACAATATACACAACAAGCGTGTCGCGCGGTGTCTCGTACCGATATTTTATAGATTATAGTAATACAAACTACAGTAAGTAATAGTGATTGTGAAATGGAATGAAAAAGTTAAAACGACTACAACATGGGTAAATACGTTTATTGTTGTATGTATATTTAGGAAAATGATTGACTATTGCAGATAATAACATTTAATTGATTTGACAATACTTAAGACTGTCTGGCCAGCCCTAAACCCTAATTGACTTATAATTACAAGTATGGCTGTATGCCCACAACAAAACTTTAAATATATCAAAATAACAATAATTATGAAATATTACAAATTCACCTGACTGATTAAAAACGGAAAATAACAACAGACGCGGCCGCTGCGCTGTGCGTTAAACGGCACACGCGAGATATAGATAACAGGACAAAAACAAACGAGCTGAATGAACGACCCACGTCGTTGTATTCATTTGTATTTCATTGTAAATTTGTATTCAAATTCAAATACTTGTGTACTATAGTCGTATATGATAAACTGTACACGAAAAACCGTCTCGATATCGATCAATTCTAAAAGCAATATCTGTTGACGTACACACCATCCATACATACATACATACATGCATACATACTCACATACAAACGTACTTCATAATCGCTTTTTTTATATTGTACCTATCTGTAAATTGTTCAATAAAACCCCAAATATGCACTCGAAATTTATTTTCTACTTATTTTTAAATATAACTTGTATTTTTTAAATATTATGTTCATACTAGTTGTAACCGCAAAACTTAAATAAAAATAGTTTTTATAAAAAATAAATTTAACACTTTTAAATAAACAAAATTTTAAAATATGACGCAATTATCGAAAATAATAAAACATTTGAGTACCCACCTGCCCAAGAATAAAAAAATCCCAAAATATACAAAAAAAAAAAAATGTTCGATTCTTTAAAATGTAATTAAAAATTGTAACTTGTCAGTGTCGTATACGCACTTTGGTACACGAACCGTTAAACACACACACACACACTTAAAACCGACGGGAGAAAAGGTAACACTTTTAAATTAAGTAAAAGAAAAGTAACTCAAAAGTTAATAAACACACACACAATTATAATATTCGTAAAAACAATAATGCGCGCGACAATACCCTCCTGGTAATAAAACGGTCTATTACGGGAGAGTGCCCCCGACAAAGTAATTTGGGCGGCCTTAAATGATAAACATTATTGACATTTTTACTGTGTAGACAATTTTGTATAGTTTTGTTTTGATTGTTTGGCCTACGTTTAATTGCTTATTTGCTAAAATACGTTGGTCTTTAAGAACTATACTGCAGTCAGATCTATTTTTCAGACCATTCGGTACAAGTCCCGGGCCCTAAAAATATAATATATTCAAATGCAATAATATTATACTCTGCCAGTAAACTGTGTCGTTATGCAATTAACTCGAGTGAGCAGATCACTGTTGTATTTTATTTTAGTTAATAAAGCTGTTATATACATATATAGCTAATTTAAGTGTTATCTATAGCTAATATTGTTTTCCCGTTTTTTTCTAATTTGTGTAGTGAATTTATATTTTTAGTAATGTAATGTGAAAAAATTCGCCGAATGTACAAATAAAATACACGTCGTAGTACTAACCGACGACAAACGTAATATAATGATACAAAAGACGATAACACACACGGCGGTCGTCCGGTCGGTGATATTGTCAATAAAAATTAAAAACCCCAGATATTAATAACTTAAATAGGATACACTACGAATAATAATAATATTATTATATAATAACGTGTATCAGAATAATAATTTGGTGGCCCTGAAAAGGGCCGTTTTAAGTGGATATAGCGCGCGACTAATATCGAAATGCTTATTTGGAACTGGTGTACTTGGTCACGGCCTTGGTGCCTTCACTGACGGCGTGCTTGGCCAATTCACCGGGCAACAGGAGACGGACGGCGGTCTGGATCTCCCGGCTGGTGATGGTCGAACGCTTGTTGTAGTGGGCCAGACGGCTGGATTCGGCGGCGATGCGTTCGAAAATGTCGTTGACGAAGCTGTTCATGATGCTCATAGCCTTGGAGGAAACGCCGGTGTCGGGGTGCACTTGTTTCAACACCTTGTAGATGTAAATACCGTACGATTCTTTCCTCTTCGGCTTGCGCTTCTTGTCGGACTTGGTGATGTTTTTCTGCGCCTTGCCGGACTTCTTCATGGCCTTGCCTGCGGATTTACCTCCTGGTGCCATAGTGACTGCGGTTGTACACGGTTTGCGGGTCGTCGAAATAGTTGGCCGGTAGCTGGTGGACGAATGATGGTTCGAAAATCGTTTACGCTCATATTTATTACGCGTCGCGACTTCGTTTATCGAGTACGATTTGTAAGAGTCGACGAAAAAACGACGAGTAAGATTAACACTTTGTGTTTAAAAGCGAACCCTACAATGTGCCGTTTTTTCATCGTCAACGTCTAAGCATCAAAGAAAAACACGACGAGTATAAACAACACTTTGCATTGAACGTTTATGTCTACAAAGTGTGGTTTTTCGTCGTCGTTATTTTCAAACGTAGGCCAACATACAGACGCATTTACGTCTTAAAAGTGTATAAATACCGATTTTGGCCTGTTCCGATCATCAGTATCGTCTGGATTTTCTCTCGTTTCACTACACGACAATCTACAATCGAGCATCATGAGCGGACGCGGCAAAGGAGGAAAAGCAAAGAGCGGCAAATCGAAGACCCGGTCGTCCCGTGCCGGACTCCAGTTCCCGGTCGGTCGTATCCATCGTCTGTTGAGGAAGGGCAACTACGCCGAGCGCGTCGGTGCCGGCGCTCCCGTGTACCTGGCCGCCGTCATGGAGTACTTGGCCGCTGAAGTGTTGGAGTTGGCCGGTAACGCCGCCCGTGACAACAAGAAGACCCGTATCATCCCCAGACATTTACAGTTGGCCATCAGGAACGACGAGGAGTTGAACAAACTGTTGTCCGGCGTCACCATTGCCCAAGGTGGTGTGCTGCCCAACATCCAAGCCGTCCTTTTGCCCAAGAAGACCGAAAAGAAAGCTTAAGAACGTCGTCGCCGTATTTATACATATTAAAACGGCCCTTTTCAGGGCCACCAAATATTAACTATTTTTACAACACTCTTGTTGTTTTCGACATAAATGATGTGTGGCGTTGTATTATTTTGTCAAGCCTTAGAAAATATAAGTAATTCAAACAACTGTAACTTGGAATTTCAGCAAATCTACTTTAATTTTTTCTTTAGGTCAATAACAATTTATAAAATATGACTATAACTCAAACTGGAAATAATATTCAAGTATAATATAAATAAATAATTTTTTTTTTCCAACATTCCAGTTTGCTATTTAGCTACAACATCAGCCGGCACTACAATGATAACATCATTGGTTAATATCGAAATATTGTCTCTTCAATAATAATGTCATCGATATTAATAGATATAATAGATTTAGATCAATGACTTGCAATATTATATTATTGTGATAATAAATTAGTACTATATCATATATGTCTATTTTACCAATGGGCTATAGTTATAAAAATCGTATATTACCCACGTGCGATTCTACTAATTGTGTAATATACAAATATACAATTAGTATGTTATATTTTTTTATAATAAATTATACATTTAGTTTGTTTTATTTTTTTATGTCAACTAGCATGTATGTTACAGAGAACATAATAGTCTGTATGTACTATAAAAAATATTAATTTGAACAATTACAAATGTATACCGTTAAAACTACTCGTGTGTATTTATATTATTATAATGGCAATACGCTATAACGTTTTGTTAGTTTATACGGTATACTTCATAATATAACTATTTTGCGCATCCAGTCACATGACACACACTATTATATTAGCGTACTCATGTAGCCGACTGCGAATTGCATTAAATGACATAAACGTTAATGAATAATTGTAATAATATAAAATGGTGGCCCTGAAAAGGGCCGTTTTAAAGAACAGTAGGTAGGGTGCAAAGCGAACGGTCGTCGGGAATTAACCTCCGAATCCGTACAGAGTGCGGCCTTGGCGTTTCAGAGCGTAGACCACGTCCATGGCGGTGACGGTCTTCCTCTTGGCGTGCTCGGTGTAGGTGACGGCGTCGCGGATTACGTTTTCCAGGAACACCTTCAACACTCCGCGGGTCTCTTCGTAGATCAGGCCGGAGATACGTTTGACACCACCGCGGCGGGCTAACCGACGAATGGCCGGCTTGGTGATTCCTTGGATGTTGTCCCGGAGCACTTTACGATGACGTTTGGCGCCTCCTTTTCCCAAACCTTTTCCTCCTTTGCCGCGTCCGGTCATTGTTGCTGATTGTCGTTCGGAGAGCTGCGGTAGACTGAAGAAACAAATCGAATGATGCCCGGACAACGTTTTCGCGCCGTATTTATATGATCGGGCCGTCGCGCGGACCAATCACGGCGCGGTATCGCGAGATCTCCCTCTATTCCGGCAGGCCGTTCCGTCGACCAATGAGAACTCGCGCCTACGATCCGAATTTGTATATATACGAGCTCATTCGGTGTGCGGAGACATATTCGACCGTTTCGAGTTTTCACAGACAGTCTACGAACTACCGACATGGCCCGTACCAAGCAAACCGCCCGCAAATCTACCGGAGGCAAGGCTCCCAGGAAGCAGTTGGCCACCAAAGCCGCCCGCAAGAGCGCACCGGCGACCGGAGGAGTGAAGAAACCCCATCGTTACCGTCCCGGTACCGTGGCTCTCCGTGAAATCCGTCGTTACCAGAAGAGCACCGAGCTGTTGATCCGCAAATTGCCGTTCCAACGTTTGGTCCGTGAGATCGCCCAAGACTTCAAGACCGACTTGCGTTTCCAGAGCTCGGCCGTCATGGCTCTGCAAGAAGCCAGCGAAGCGTACTTGGTCGGTCTGTTCGAAGACACCAACTTGTGCGCTATCCACGCCAAGCGTGTTACCATCATGCCCAAGGACATCCAGTTGGCTCGCCGTATTCGCGGAGAACGTGCTTAATCGTCTCAATACTCTACAAATCCTCTTTAAAACGGCCCTTTTCAGGGCCACTACATGCGTTACAATTATTTCTCTATCGACCTTACAGCGGGCGCCGCGCTGTTGATAAAATTAATACAACAGTTTTATTATTATCGACGGTCGTGGGTATCCCCCCGAGAATGTTGTTACTTACATTTTTAGATTAATGTTGAAAATTCCCAACGACCGTTTTTATTGAAGTATTATTTATATTTAAAAAAAAAAAAGCGGGTAAAAGAATAGGCGGTGGCGGTAGACGATGAACGGGTCGGTATCAGTGGCGGTTTTCCCGGGGAGGCGGTGCCTCCCTTGAAAATTGAGGAAACTATGTACTTAATATTGTTATTATGATGAGATATTTTGGTTTACATTAAATATTTTCAATCGAAAATATTGGAAAAAATGTACATGAACAATAATTTTTGAAAGCGAAAAAAAAAATTTAAGAATTTGAAATAACGTCTCTCCGTATCAGCGGTGACCGTCTGAAAGCAACGGCCGCCGTCCGCCGGCCGCTGCCTGTTGTTACTCACGTGGCATAAGGGCAGCCGGCGGAGGCGGCTGCCGCTAATGTCTCACGTTATGTTGTTGTGTTCACAACATACACACACACACATACATAAAATAATACGAATAGCGCATGCGCAATTCTCTGCGAGAGGCGACACAAAAACATTGCCTTTGTGGGCAACTGACCGATGATCGTTCTTATCTTAGGGAAGAAATGGGACATAGACATTCAGCATGTACAATAGCACCGACACTGCCAACAACAAAACGCCATTTCCCATTATCACTAAATTATTTATCAGCAGTCCCAATTTGAATTTTGATATCACTATATTTTTTACTTAATTCTGATACCGGTTTACTATTTGGCGTTTTATTTAGTTTTCTCAAGTTATTAGTTAATATACTATTATACTTATTAGCTTTATTTTTTTTTCAAAATGAATCCTGTATATGACAGTATAGTGTTTATTAAGCAGCATCCATACAGGAAATCGTTTGCGATTATAATTTCATCTTTTGTAAATTGTATTTACATATGTTTTTATGATTATACATTTATCTTAAGTTCGTACATTTTAATGATAATTATTTTAATAGATGACCGGTAATGCGATTATAACTAATAACTAGGATAATAAGCAAAAGTCTTCTCTTACAGTATGAAGAAATTTTAGGTCTGGGGGGGGGTTTTGCGCTTTTTTTTATCAATAAGGGTACAAAGTTGTTGCCTCCTCAACAATTTAATGCCAGAACCGCCACTGGTCGGTATAGCGTTAGGCATAGTGTGAAATGTATTTTTGGCGCGCGCGGGAAGTAGTCGGCGGCGGCGGCCGCGTTATAGTCGATATGAGTTTGTTAGGTTGTAGAACGCGGTGTGTAAAGGAATTATTATTTTCTATCCGGTTTGTCCGACGGGAGGGATGAACGCGTTATTAAAAAAAAAAATAATAAAAAACCCCGTAGATTGTGGCGCGTCGTTTAAAACTATGTTATCTGAAAGTAGGTAGATATGGGCTCCACACGTTTCCGCGGCACTGGATTTAAAATACACGGACAGTGACGATACCAATAGGTTCTATACGTTTGTGAAAACTGAAAACTAAATAATATAATAAATTACTTTATATAATTAATATATAATAATTAAATATAATAAATAATAATATATCACTTGCTAATGTGAAATGGCCATTGTTCGGCTGGTGTTTGTATTTTGTGTATCGAATAGCCTATGTACAATTAACTATAAAAGTCAACTTTTTTTGAAATTTTGGGTAAATATGAAAAAACCCGTTTAATAAAATGTCCAAAACAAACGGTCTTTACCTACAAATTGCAATTGTTTTTTTGTTAAATCAGTTTTCCAACCACGTTTAAAATGAAAAATTAATAAGGCACTCGAACGTGAGTAAACGAAAAGTTTTTGATTCGAGTAGATTATTTCTGGAGTAAAAAAAAAAACACGATTTTATTCATAAAATAAATTTTGTACTTTTAATTTTACAATAATAAATTAGCATTTTCGTTTAATAAAATGAGAAATAATCGTTTCCGACTTTAATATTAAAATACAATATGTAATACCTATGTGATACCCGTTATGTTGATAATACGTTTTTATTTGACAAACGGTCCAATATTACATGCCTCATGGCAATTACTGCAGACAATAACTTTTGGGAATGGGCCTACACATAAAGTATATGTTTATCAGGTAAAAAATGGGTTATGGAAATTTATTTCAAGACAAAATAAACCAAAACGTTATCATAAAACTTAAAAATAAAAACACCGATATTAATTTTTTGAAACGTAATCGGTTTTGTAAACGGGCTACTCGTTGTTCATACATTGTGCTGCCTCGACGATCACGGGCGAGTCTAGATATTTAACAATACTACTATTGAGCAAACGTAGTAAATCAGTCTTGGACTTTCAAAAATATATAAAATAAATTTAAACAAATGTAAAGACGTCATAATCGCGACGGTTTACTCGTTCGAATCGGTTAACGATTTAATTAAAATAGAGTCGAGCGTTTGGCAGTCTTGTTTTTAATAGAAATCGGGACAGCTTTAATAGCCGAATAGGTTATATATTTTTACAATGACAATTTAAATTGTTTTTACTATTTTCGGTGTAATCTTAAGTCGATTCGGTCGGTGTTGCCGCCGTCAAAATATCGCATAGAGTTTTGATGATAACTACGCGACACGTAAAACTACTAACGACCCGAATTCGACACCGCCCCCTTCGGTCTCTTCATACCGCAGACTCTTAGAGCCCACGCGATAATTTTTCAATACACGTGCAGATTGCGAATCGAAAAGATTTTTTAGTTTAACTCGAAATTAACGAGTCCTAATCGACCTCGAAAGAGGTGTATCGTTGAATAGTCGGACTGGTCGGAACAACCTCCTGCGGCACGTCGGCCGTCGATTTTAAGTGAAAACTCGACCGACCGACGGATTTGCTATAACGTTGGCTTTAAGGAGAACGAGATTTATCGCCGTTGAGTGATTTTCGAGCGGAAAAAACGAGATAAAACGGAACGGGATCACGTCAAAACGGAAAATTCGATTCCGTAAGCGTTTACTAGTCGGTATGGCGACGAGTATATAGACGGTGTGACGGCCAAACTCGAGTTATACACACCGTTCCTGTTCATTTTGCCAGAGTACCAGAGTCTATTTTCAAACCGCTTCACCATGACCGACACCGCAGTCGCCGCACCAGCACCAGCCGCCTCGTCGCCGGCCCAGGCCAAGTCGCCGAAAAAGAAGTCCGCCGCTCCCAAGGCGAAGAAAGCCGCACCGGCTCATCCTACCACGGCCGTGATGGTGATCGCAGCCGTCAAGGAACTGAAGGAGAAAAAAGGATCGTCGTTGCCGGCTATCAAGAAATATTTGGCCGCCAACTACAAAGTGGACGCTGCCAAGCTAGCGCCTTTCATCCGCAAATTCCTAAAGTCGGCCGTCGCCAGCGGCAAGCTGGTCCAGACCAAGGGCAACGGAGCGTCGGGCCATTTCAAATTGGCCGCCGAAGTCAAAAAAGAGAAGAAGGTAGCGCCGAAAAAGAAGCCGATCGCCAAGAAAGCGGCGGTGTCCAAGGCGCCCGGAGCGGCCAAGAAGAGGAAGAGCACCGGTGCCAAGAAACCGAAATCCGGCGAGCCCGCCGCCAAGAAGGTGAAAAAGGTAGCCGCAGCGCCTAAACCCAAAGCCGCGAAACCGAAAAAGTCTCCGGCCAAGGCTAAGAAAGCGCCGGCCACCAAAGCCAAGGCACCCAAGGCGAAGAAGGTGGCAGTCAAGAAGACGGCTGCGCCCAAAAAGAAGGCGTAATTTGTTAAAAACACTCTCTTAAACCCTTAAAACGGTCCTTTTCAGGACCACCAAATATTTATATAATACAATATACACAACAAGCGTGTCGCGCGGTGTCTCGTACCGATATTTTATAGATTATAGTAATACAAACTACAGTAAGTAATAGTGATTGTGAAATGGAATGAAAAAGTTAAAACGACTACAACATGGGTAAATACGTTTATTGTTGTATGTATATTTAGGAAAATGATTGACTATTGCAGATAATAACATTTAATTGATTTGACAATACTTAAGACTGTCTGGCCAGCCCTAAACCCTAATTGACTTATAATTACAAGTATGGCTGTATGCCCACAACAAAACTTTAAATATATCAAAATAACAATAATTATGAAATATTACAAATTCACCTGACTGATTAAAAACGGAAAATAACAACAGACGCGGCCGCTGCGCTGTGCGTTAAACGGCACACGCGAGATATAGATAACAGGACAAAAACAAACGAGCTGAATGAACGACCCACGTCGTTGTATTCATTTGTATTTCATTGTAAATTTGTATTCAAATTCAAATACTTGTGTACTATAGTCGTATATGATAAACTGTACACGAAAAACCGTCTCGATATCGATCAATTCTAAAAGCAATATCTGTTGACGTACACACCATCCATACATACATACATACATGCATACATACTCACATACAAACGTACTTCATAATCGCTTTTTTTATATTGTACCTATCTGTAAATTGTTCAATAAAACCCCAAATATGCACTCGAAATTTATTTTCTACTTATTTTTAAATATAACTTGTATTTTTTAAATATTATGTTCATACTAGTTGTAACCGCAAAACTTAAATAAAAATAGTTTTTATAAAAAATAAATTTAACACTTTTAAATAAACAAAATTTTAAAATATGACGCAATTATCGAAAATAATAAAACATTTGAGTACCCACCTGCCCAAGAATAAAAAAATCCCAAAATATACAAAAAAAAAAAAATGTTCGATTCTTTAAAATGTAATTAAAAATTGTAACTTGTCAGTGTCGTATACGCACTTTGGTACACGAACCGTTAAACACACACACACACACTTAAAACCGACGGGAGAAAAGGTAACACTTTTAAATTAAGTAAAAGAAAAGTAACTCAAAAGTTAATAAACACACACACAATTATAATATTCGTAAAAACAATAATGCGCGCGACAATACCCTCCTGGTAATAAAACGGTCTATTACGGGAGAGTGCCCCCGACAAAGTAATTTGGGCGGCCTTAAATGATAAACATTATTGACATTTTTACTGTGTAGACAATTTTGTATAGTTTTGTTTTGATTGTTTGGCCTACGTTTAATTGCTTATTTGCTAAAATACGTTGGTCTTTAAGAACTATACTGCAGTCAGATCTATTTTTCAGACCATTCGGTACAAGTCCCGGGCCCTAAAAATATAATATATTCAAATGCAATAATATTATACTCTGCCAGTAAACTGTGTCGTTATGCAATTAACTCGAGTGAGCAGATCACTGTTGTATTTTATTTTAGTTAATAAAGCTGTTATATACATATATAGCTAATTTAAGTGTTATCTATAGCTAATATTGTTTTCCCGTTTTTTTCTAATTTGTGTAGTGAATTTATATTTTTAGTAATGTAATGTGAAAAAATTCGCCGAATGTACAAATAAAATACACGTCGTAGTACTAACCGACGACAAACGTAATATAATGATACAAAAGACGATAACACACACGGCGGTCGTCCGGTCGGTGATATTGTCAATAAAAATTAAAAACCCCAGATATTAATAACTTAAATAGGATACACTACGAATAATAATAATATTATTATATAATAACGTGTATCAGAATAATAATTTGGTGGCCCTGAAAAGGGCCGTTTTAAGTGGATATAGCGCGCGACTAATATCGAAATGCTTATTTGGAACTGGTGTACTTGGTCACGGCCTTGGTGCCTTCACTGACGGCGTGCTTGGCCAATTCACCGGGCAACAGGAGACGGACGGCGGTCTGGATCTCCCGGCTGGTGATGGTCGAACGCTTGTTGTAGTGGGCCAGACGGCTGGATTCGGCGGCGATGCGTTCGAAAATGTCGTTGACGAAGCTGTTCATGATGCTCATAGCCTTGGAGGAAACGCCGGTGTCGGGGTGCACTTGTTTCAACACCTTGTAGATGTAAATACCGTACGATTCTTTCCTCTTCGGCTTGCGCTTCTTGTCGGACTTGGTGATGTTTTTCTGCGCCTTGCCGGACTTCTTCATGGCCTTGCCTGCGGATTTACCTCCTGGTGCCATAGTGACTGCGGTTGTACACGGTTTGCGGGTCGTCGAAATAGTTGGCCGGTAGCTGGTGGACGAATGATGGTTCGAAAATCGTTTACGCTCATATTTATTACGCGTCGCGACTTCGTTTATCGAGTACGATTTGTAAGAGTCGACGAAAAAACGACGAGTAAGATTAACACTTTGTGTTTAAAAGCGAACCCTACAATGTGCCGTTTTTTCATCGTCAACGTCTAAGCATCAAAGAAAAACACGACGAGTATAAACAACACTTTGCATTGAACGTTTATGTCTACAAAGTGTGGTTTTTCGTCGTCGTTATTTTCAAACGTAGGCCAACATACAGACGCATTTACGTCTTAAAAGTGTATAAATACCGATTTTGGCCTGTTCCGATCATCAGTATCGTCTGGATTTTCTCTCGTTTCACTACACGACAATCTACAATCGAGCATCATGAGCGGACGCGGCAAAGGAGGAAAAGCAAAGAGCGGCAAATCGAAGACCCGGTCGTCCCGTGCCGGACTCCAGTTCCCGGTCGGTCGTATCCATCGTCTGTTGAGGAAGGGCAACTACGCCGAGCGCGTCGGTGCCGGCGCTCCCGTGTACCTGGCCGCCGTCATGGAGTACTTGGCCGCTGAAGTGTTGGAGTTGGCCGGTAACGCCGCCCGTGACAACAAGAAGACCCGTATCATCCCCAGACATTTACAGTTGGCCATCAGGAACGACGAGGAGTTGAACAAACTGTTGTCCGGCGTCACCATTGCCCAAGGTGGTGTGCTGCCCAACATCCAAGCCGTCCTTTTGCCCAAGAAGACCGAAAAGAAAGCTTAAGAACGTCGTCGCCGTATTTATACATATTAAAACGGCCCTTTTCAGGGCCACCAAATATTAACTATTTTTACAACACTCTTGTTGTTTTCGACATAAATGATGTGTGGCGTTGTATTATTTTGTCAAGCCTTAGAAAATATAAGTAATTCAAACAACTGTAACTTGGAATTTCAGCAAATCTACTTTAATTTTTTCTTTAGGTCAATAACAATTTATAAAATATGACTATAACTCAAACTGGAAATAATATTCAAGTATAATATAAATAAATAATTTTTTTTTTCCAACATTCCAGTTTGCTATTTAGCTACAACATCAGCCGGCACTACAATGATAACATCATTGGTTAATATCGAAATATTGTCTCTTCAATAATAATGTCATCGATATTAATAGATATAATAGATTTAGATCAATGACTTGCAATATTATATTATTGTGATAATAAATTAGTACTATATCATATATGTCTATTTTACCAATGGGCTATAGTTATAAAAATCGTATATTACCCACGTGCGATTCTACTAATTGTGTAATATACAAATATACAATTAGTATGTTATATTTTTTTATAATAAATTATACATTTAGTTTGTTTTATTTTTTTATGTCAACTAGCATGTATGTTACAGAGAACATAATAGTCTGTATGTACTATAAAAAATATTAATTTGAACAATTACAAATGTATACCGTTAAAACTACTCGTGTGTATTTATATTATTATAATGGCAATACGCTATAACGTTTTGTTAGTTTATACGGTATACTTCATAATATAACTATTTTGCGCATCCAGTCACATGACACACACTATTATATTAGCGTACTCATGTAGCCGACTGCGAATTGCATTAAATGACATAAACGTTAATGAATAATTGTAATAATATAAAATGGTGGCCCTGAAAAGGGCCGTTTTAAAGAACAGTAGGTAGGGTGCAAAGCGAACGGTCGTCGGGAATTAACCTCCGAATCCGTACAGAGTGCGGCCTTGGCGTTTCAGAGCGTAGACCACGTCCATGGCGGTGACGGTCTTCCTCTTGGCGTGCTCGGTGTAGGTGACGGCGTCGCGGATTACGTTTTCCAGGAACACCTTCAACACTCCGCGGGTCTCTTCGTAGATCAGGCCGGAGATACGTTTGACACCACCGCGGCGGGCTAACCGACGAATGGCCGGCTTGGTGATTCCTTGGATGTTGTCCCGGAGCACTTTACGATGACGTTTGGCGCCTCCTTTTCCCAAACCTTTTCCTCCTTTGCCGCGTCCGGTCATTGTTGCTGATTGTCGTTCGGAGAGCTGCGGTAGACTGAAGAAACAAATCGAATGATGCCCGGACAACGTTTTCGCGCCGTATTTATATGATCGGGCCGTCGCGCGGACCAATCACGGCGCGGTATCGCGAGATCTCCCTCTATTCCGGCAGGCCGTTCCGTCGACCAATGAGAACTCGCGCCTACGATCCGAATTTGTATATATACGAGCTCATTCGGTGTGCGGAGACATATTCGACCGTTTCGAGTTTTCACAGACAGTCTACGAACTACCGACATGGCCCGTACCAAGCAAACCGCCCGCAAATCTACCGGAGGCAAGGCTCCCAGGAAGCAGTTGGCCACCAAAGCCGCCCGCAAGAGCGCACCGGCGACCGGAGGAGTGAAGAAACCCCATCGTTACCGTCCCGGTACCGTGGCTCTCCGTGAAATCCGTCGTTACCAGAAGAGCACCGAGCTGTTGATCCGCAAATTGCCGTTCCAACGTTTGGTCCGTGAGATCGCCCAAGACTTCAAGACCGACTTGCGTTTCCAGAGCTCGGCCGTCATGGCTCTGCAAGAAGCCAGCGAAGCGTACTTGGTCGGTCTGTTCGAAGACACCAACTTGTGCGCTATCCACGCCAAGCGTGTTACCATCATGCCCAAGGACATCCAGTTGGCTCGCCGTATTCGCGGAGAACGTGCTTAATCGTCTCAATACTCTACAAATCCTCTTTAAAACGGCCCTTTTCAGGGCCACTACATGCGTTACAATTATTTCTCTATCGACCTTACAGCGGGCGCCGCGCTGTTGATAAAATTAATACAACAGTTTTATTATTATCGACGGTCGTGGGTATCCCCCCGAGAATGTTGTTACTTACATTTTTAGATTAATGTTGAAAATTCCCAACGACCGTTTTTATTGAAGTATTATTTATATTTAAAAAAAAAAAAGCGGGTAAAAGAATAGGCGGTGGCGGTAGACGATGAACGGGTCGGTATCAGTGGCGGTTTTCCCGGGGAGGCGGTGCCTCCCTTGAAAATTGAGGAAACTATGTACTTAATATTGTTATTATGATGAGATATTTTGGTTTACATTAAATATTTTCAATCGAAAATATTGGAAAAAATGTACATGAACAATAATTTTTGAAAGCGAAAAAAAAAATTTAAGAATTTGAAATAACGTCTCTCCGTATCAGCGGTGACCGTCTGAAAGCAACGGCCGCCGTCCGCCGGCCGCTGCCTGTTGTTACTCACGTGGCATAAGGGCAGCCGGCGGAGGCGGCTGCCGCTAATGTCTCACGTTATGTTGTTGTGTTCACAACATACACACACACACATACATAAAATAATACGAATAGCGCATGCGCAATTCTCTGCGAGAGGCGACACAAAAACATTGCCTTTGTGGGCAACTGACCGATGATCGTTCTTATCTTAGGGAAGAAATGGGACATAGACATTCAGCATGTACAATAGCACCGACACTGCCAACAACAAAACGCCATTTCCCATTATCACTAAATTATTTATCAGCAGTCCCAATTTGAATTTTGATATCACTATATTTTTTACTTAATTCTGATACCGGTTTACTATTTGGCGTTTTATTTAGTTTTCTCAAGTTATTAGTTAATATACTATTATACTTATTAGCTTTATTTTTTTTTCAAAATGAATCCTGTATATGACAGTATAGTGTTTATTAAGCAGCATCCATACAGGAAATCGTTTGCGATTATAATTTCATCTTTTGTAAATTGTATTTACATATGTTTTTATGATTATACATTTATCTTAAGTTCGTACATTTTAATGATAATTATTTTAATAGATGACCGGTAATGCGATTATAACTAATAACTAGGATAATAAGCAAAAGTCTTCTCTTACAGTATGAAGAAATTTTAGGTCTGGGGGGGGGTTTTGCGCTTTTTTTTATCAATAAGGGTACAAAGTTGTTGCCTCCTCAACAATTTAATGCCAGAACCGCCACTGGTCGGTATAGCGTTAGGCATAGTGTGAAATGTATTTTTGGCGCGCGCGGGAAGTAGTCGGCGGCGGCGGCCGCGTTATAGTCGATATGAGTTTGTTAGGTTGTAGAACGCGGTGTGTAAAGGAATTATTATTTTCTATCCGGTTTGTCCGACGGGAGGGATGAACGCGTTATTAAAAAAAAAAATAATAAAAAACCCCGTAGATTGTGGCGCGTCGTTTAAAACTATGTTATCTGAAAGTAGGTAGATATGGGCTCCACACGTTTCCGCGGCACTGGATTTAAAATACACGGACAGTGACGATACCAATAGGTTCTATACGTTTGTGAAAACTGAAAACTAAATAATATAATAAATTACTTTATATAATTAATATATAATAATTAAATATAATAAATAATAATATATCACTTGCTAATGTGAAATGGCCATTGTTCGGCTGGTGTTTGTATTTTGTGTATCGAATAGCCTATGTACAATTAACTATAAAAGTCAACTTTTTTTGAAATTTTGGGTAAATATGAAAAAACCCGTTTAATAAAATGTCCAAAACAAACGGTCTTTACCTACAAATTGCAATTGTTTTTTTGTTAAATCAGTTTTCCAACCACGTTTAAAATGAAAAATTAATAAGGCACTCGAACGTGAGTAAACGAAAAGTTTTTGATTCGAGTAGATTATTTCTGGAGTAAAAAAAAAAACACGATTTTATTCATAAAATAAATTTTGTACTTTTAATTTTACAATAATAAATTAGCATTTTCGTTTAATAAAATGAGAAATAATCGTTTCCGACTTTAATATTAAAATACAATATGTAATACCTATGTGATACCCGTTATGTTGATAATACGTTTTTATTTGACAAACGGTCCAATATTACATGCCTCATGGCAATTACTGCAGACAATAACTTTTGGGAATGGGCCTACACATAAAGTATATGTTTATCAGGTAAAAAATGGGTTATGGAAATTTATTTCAAGACAAAATAAACCAAAACGTTATCATAAAACTTAAAAATAAAAACACCGATATTAATTTTTTGAAACGTAATCGGTTTTGTAAACGGGCTACTCGTTGTTCATACATTGTGCTGCCTCGACGATCACGGGCGAGTCTAGATATTTAACAATACTACTATTGAGCAAACGTAGTAAATCAGTCTTGGACTTTCAAAAATATATAAAATAAATTTAAACAAATGTAAAGACGTCATAATCGCGACGGTTTACTCGTTCGAATCGGTTAACGATTTAATTAAAATAGAGTCGAGCGTTTGGCAGTCTTGTTTTTAATAGAAATCGGGACAGCTTTAATAGCCGAATAGGTTATATATTTTTACAATGACAATTTAAATTGTTTTTACTATTTTCGGTGTAATCTTAAGTCGATTCGGTCGGTGTTGCCGCCGTCAAAATATCGCATAGAGTTTTGATGATAACTACGCGACACGTAAAACTACTAACGACCCGAATTCGACACCGCCCCCTTCGGTCTCTTCATACCGCAGACTCTTAGAGCCCACGCGATAATTTTTCAATACACGTGCAGATTGCGAATCGAAAAGATTTTTTAGTTTAACTCGAAATTAACGAGTCCTAATCGACCTCGAAAGAGGTGTATCGTTGAATAGTCGGACTGGTCGGAACAACCTCCTGCGGCACGTCGGCCGTCGATTTTAAGTGAAAACTCGACCGACCGACGGATTTGCTATAACGTTGGCTTTAAGGAGAACGAGATTTATCGCCGTTGAGTGATTTTCGAGCGGAAAAAACGAGATAAAACGGAACGGGATCACGTCAAAACGGAAAATTCGATTCCGTAAGCGTTTACTAGTCGGTATGGCGACGAGTATATAGACGGTGTGACGGCCAAACTCGAGTTATACACACCGTTCCTGTTCATTTTGCCAGAGTACCAGAGTCTATTTTCAAACCGCTTCACCATGACCGACACCGCAGTCGCCGCACCAGCACCAGCCGCCTCGTCGCCGGCCCAGGCCAAGTCGCCGAAAAAGAAGTCCGCCGCTCCCAAGGCGAAGAAAGCCGCACCGGCTCATCCTACCACGGCCGTGATGGTGATCGCAGCCGTCAAGGAACTGAAGGAGAAAAAAGGATCGTCGTTGCCGGCTATCAAGAAATATTTGGCCGCCAACTACAAAGTGGACGCTGCCAAGCTAGCGCCTTTCATCCGCAAATTCCTAAAGTCGGCCGTCGCCAGCGGCAAGCTGGTCCAGACCAAGGGCAACGGAGCGTCGGGCCATTTCAAATTGGCCGCCGAAGTCAAAAAAGAGAAGAAGGTAGCGCCGAAAAAGAAGCCGATCGCCAAGAAAGCGGCGGTGTCCAAGGCGCCCGGAGCGGCCAAGAAGAGGAAGAGCACCGGTGCCAAGAAACCGAAATCCGGCGAGCCCGCCGCCAAGAAGGTGAAAAAGGTAGCCGCAGCGCCTAAACCCAAAGCCGCGAAACCGAAAAAGTCTCCGGCCAAGGCTAAGAAAGCGCCGGCCACCAAAGCCAAGGCACCCAAGGCGAAGAAGGTGGCAGTCAAGAAGACGGCTGCGCCCAAAAAGAAGGCGTAATTTGTTAAAAACACTCTCTTAAACCCTTAAAACGGTCCTTTTCAGGACCACCAAATATTTATATAATACAATATACACAACAAGCGTGTCGCGCGGTGTCTCGTACCGATATTTTATAGATTATAGTAATACAAACTACAGTAAGTAATAGTGATTGTGAAATGGAATGAAAAAGTTAAAACGACTACAACATGGGTAAATACGTTTATTGTTGTATGTATATTTAGGAAAATGATTGACTATTGCAGATAATAACATTTAATTGATTTGACAATACTTAAGACTGTCTGGCCAGCCCTAAACCCTAATTGACTTATAATTACAAGTATGGCTGTATGCCCACAACAAAACTTTAAATATATCAAAATAACAATAATTATGAAATATTACAAATTCACCTGACTGATTAAAAACGGAAAATAACAACAGACGCGGCCGCTGCGCTGTGCGTTAAACGGCACACGCGAGATATAGATAACAGGACAAAAACAAACGAGCTGAATGAACGACCCACGTCGTTGTATTCATTTGTATTTCATTGTAAATTTGTATTCAAATTCAAATACTTGTGTACTATAGTCGTATATGATAAACTGTACACGAAAAACCGTCTCGATATCGATCAATTCTAAAAGCAATATCTGTTGACGTACACACCATCCATACATACATACATACATGCATACATACTCACATACAAACGTACTTCATAATCGCTTTTTTTATATTGTACCTATCTGTAAATTGTTCAATAAAACCCCAAATATGCACTCGAAATTTATTTTCTACTTATTTTTAAATATAACTTGTATTTTTTAAATATTATGTTCATACTAGTTGTAACCGCAAAACTTAAATAAAAATAGTTTTTATAAAAAATAAATTTAACACTTTTAAATAAACAAAATTTTAAAATATGACGCAATTATCGAAAATAATAAAACATTTGAGTACCCACCTGCCCAAGAATAAAAAAATCCCAAAATATACAAAAAAAAAAAAAATGTTCGATTCTTTAAAATGTAATTAAAAATTGTAACTTGTCAGTGTCGTATACGCACTTTGGTACACGAACCGTTAAACACACACACACACACTTAAAACCGACGGGAGAAAAGGTAACACTTTTAAATTAAGTAAAAGAAAAGTAACTCAAAAGTTAATAAACACACACACAATTATAATATTCGTAAAAACAATAATGCGCGCGACAATACCCTCCTGGTAATAAAACGGTCTATTACGGGAGAGTGCCCCCGACAAAGTAATTTGGGCGGCCTTAAATGATAAACATTATTGACATTTTTACTGTGTAGACAATTTTGTATAGTTTTGTTTTGATTGTTTGGCCTACGTTTAATTGCTTATTTGCTAAAATACGTTGGTCTTTAAGAACTATACTGCAGTCAGATCTATTTTTCAGACCATTCGGTACAAGTCCCGGGCCCTAAAAATATAATATATTCAAATGCAATAATATTATACTCTGCCAGTAAACTGTGTCGTTATGCAATTAACTCGAGTGAGCAGATCACTGTTGTATTTTATTTTAGTTAATAAAGCTGTTATATACATATATAGCTAATTTAAGTGTTATCTATAGCTAATATTGTTTTCCCGTTTTTTTCTAATTTGTGTAGTGAATTTATATTTTTAGTAATGTAATGTGAAAAAATTCGCCGAATGTACAAATAAAATACACGTCGTAGTACTAACCGACGACAAACGTAATATAATGATACAAAAGACGATAACACACACGGCGGTCGTCCGGTCGGTGATATTGTCAATAAAAATTAAAAACCCCAGATATTAATAACTTAAATAGGATACACTACGAATAATAATAATATTATTATATAATAACGTGTATCAGAATAATAATTTGGTGGCCCTGAAAAGGGCCGTTTTAAGTGGATATAGCGCGCGACTAATATCGAAATGCTTATTTGGAACTGGTGTACTTGGTCACGGCCTTGGTGCCTTCACTGACGGCGTGCTTGGCCAATTCACCGGGCAACAGGAGACGGACGGCGGTCTGGATCTCCCGGCTGGTGATGGTCGAACGCTTGTTGTAGTGGGCCAGACGGCTGGATTCGGCGGCGATGCGTTCGAAAATGTCGTTGACGAAGCTGTTCATGATGCTCATAGCCTTGGAGGAAACGCCGGTGTCGGGGTGCACTTGTTTCAACACCTTGTAGATGTAAATACCGTACGATTCTTTCCTCTTCGGCTTGCGCTTCTTGTCGGACTTGGTGATGTTTTTCTGCGCCTTGCCGGACTTCTTCATGGCCTTGCCTGCGGATTTACCTCCTGGTGCCATAGTGACTGCGGTTGTACACGGTTTGCGGGTCGTCGAAATAGTTGGCCGGTAGCTGGTGGACGAATGATGGTTCGAAAATCGTTTACGCTCATATTTATTACGCGTCGCGACTTCGTTTATCGAGTACGATTTGTAAGAGTCGACGAAAAAACGACGAGTAAGATTAACACTTTGTGTTTAAAAGCGAACCCTACAATGTGCCGTTTTTTCATCGTCAACGTCTAAGCATCAAAGAAAAACACGACGAGTATAAACAACACTTTGCATTGAACGTTTATGTCTACAAAGTGTGGTTTTTCGTCGTCGTTATTTTCAAACGTAGGCCAACATACAGACGCATTTACGTCTTAAAAGTGTATAAATACCGATTTTGGCCTGTTCCGATCATCAGTATCGTCTGGATTTTCTCTCGTTTCACTACACGACAATCTACAATCGAGCATCATGAGCGGACGCGGCAAAGGAGGAAAAGCAAAGAGCGGCAAATCGAAGACCCGGTCGTCCCGTGCCGGACTCCAGTTCCCGGTCGGTCGTATCCATCGTCTGTTGAGGAAGGGCAACTACGCCGAGCGCGTCGGTGCCGGCGCTCCCGTGTACCTGGCCGCCGTCATGGAGTACTTGGCCGCTGAAGTGTTGGAGTTGGCCGGTAACGCCGCCCGTGACAACAAGAAGACCCGTATCATCCCCAGACATTTACAGTTGGCCATCAGGAACGACGAGGAGTTGAACAAACTGTTGTCCGGCGTCACCATTGCCCAAGGTGGTGTGCTGCCCAACATCCAAGCCGTCCTTTTGCCCAAGAAGACCGAAAAGAAAGCTTAAGAACGTCGTCGCCGTATTTATACATATTAAAACGGCCCTTTTCAGGGCCACCAAATATTAACTATTTTTACAACACTCTTGTTGTTTTCGACATAAATGATGTGTGGCGTTGTATTATTTTGTCAAGCCTTAGAAAATATAAGTAATTCAAACAACTGTAACTTGGAATTTCAGCAAATCTACTTTAATTTTTTCTTTAGGTCAATAACAATTTATAAAATATGACTATAACTCAAACTGGAAATAATATTCAAGTATAATATAAATAAATAATTTTTTTTTTCCAACATTCCAGTTTGCTATTTAGCTACAACATCAGCCGGCACTACAATGATAACATCATTGGTTAATATCGAAATATTGTCTCTTCAATAATAATGTCATCGATATTAATAGATATAATAGATTTAGATCAATGACTTGCAATATTATATTATTGTGATAATAAATTAGTACTATATCATATATGTCTATTTTACCAATGGGCTATAGTTATAAAAATCGTATATTACCCACGTGCGATTCTACTAATTGTGTAATATACAAATATACAATTAGTATGTTATATTTTTTTATAATAAATTATACATTTAGTTTGTTTTATTTTTTTATGTCAACTAGCATGTATGTTACAGAGAACATAATAGTCTGTATGTACTATAAAAAATATTAATTTGAACAATTACAAATGTATACCGTTAAAACTACTCGTGTGTATTTATATTATTATAATGGCAATACGCTATAACGTTTTGTTAGTTTATACGGTATACTTCATAATATAACTATTTTGCGCATCCAGTCACATGACACACACTATTATATTAGCGTACTCATGTAGCCGACTGCGAATTGCATTAAATGACATAAACGTTAATGAATAATTGTAATAATATAAAATGGTGGCCCTGAAAAGGGCCGTTTTAAAGAACAGTAGGTAGGGTGCAAAGCGAACGGTCGTCGGGAATTAACCTCCGAATCCGTACAGAGTGCGGCCTTGGCGTTTCAGAGCGTAGACCACGTCCATGGCGGTGACGGTCTTCCTCTTGGCGTGCTCGGTGTAGGTGACGGCGTCGCGGATTACGTTTTCCAGGAACACCTTCAACACTCCGCGGGTCTCTTCGTAGATCAGGCCGGAGATACGTTTGACACCACCGCGGCGGGCTAACCGACGAATGGCCGGCTTGGTGATTCCTTGGATGTTGTCCCGGAGCACTTTACGATGACGTTTGGCGCCTCCTTTTCCCAAACCTTTTCCTCCTTTGCCGCGTCCGGTCATTGTTGCTGATTGTCGTTCGGAGAGCTGCGGTAGACTGAAGAAACAAATCGAATGATGCCCGGACAACGTTTTCGCGCCGTATTTATATGATCGGGCCGTCGCGCGGACCAATCACGGCGCGGTATCGCGAGATCTCCCTCTATTCCGGCAGGCCGTTCCGTCGACCAATGAGAACTCGCGCCTACGATCCGAATTTGTATATATACGAGCTCATTCGGTGTGCGGAGACATATTCGACCGTTTCGAGTTTTCACAGACAGTCTACGAACTACCGACATGGCCCGTACCAAGCAAACCGCCCGCAAATCTACCGGAGGCAAGGCTCCCAGGAAGCAGTTGGCCACCAAAGCCGCCCGCAAGAGCGCACCGGCGACCGGAGGAGTGAAGAAACCCCATCGTTACCGT
This sequence comes from Adelges cooleyi, assembly GCF_023614345.1. NCBI lineage: Eukaryota > Metazoa > Arthropoda > Insecta > Hemiptera > Adelgidae > Adelges > Adelges cooleyi. The sequence continues at coordinate 278,873 of NW_026095775.1, forward strand.
CCCGGTACCGTGGCTCTCCGTGAAATCCGTCGTTACCAGAAGAGCACCGAGCTGTTGATCCGCAAATTGCCGTTCCAACGTTTGGTCCGTGAGATCGCCCAAGACTTCAAGACCGACTTGCGTTTCCAGAGCTCGGCCGTCATGGCTCTGCAAGAAGCCAGCGAAGCGTACTTGGTCGGTCTGTTCGAAGACACCAACTTGTGCGCTATCCACGCCAAGCGTGTTACCATCATGCCCAAGGACATCCAGTTGGCTCGCCGTATTCGCGGAGAACGTGCTTAATCGTCTCAATACTCTACAAATCCTCTTTAAAACGGCCCTTTTCAGGGCCACTACATGCGTTACAATTATTTCTCTATCGACCTTACAGCGGGCGCCGCGCTGTTGATAAAATTAATACAACAGTTTTATTATTATCGACGGTCGTGGGTATCCCCCCGAGAATGTTGTTACTTACATTTTTAGATTAATGTTGAAAATTCCCAACGACCGTTTTTATTGAAGTATTATTTATATTTAAAAAAAAAAAAGCGGGTAAAAGAATAGGCGGTGGCGGTAGACGATGAACGGGTCGGTATCAGTGGCGGTTTTCCCGGGGAGGCGGTGCCTCCCTTGAAAATTGAGGAAACTATGTACTTAATATTGTTATTATGATGAGATATTTTGGTTTACATTAAATATTTTCAATCGAAAATATTGGAAAAAATGTACATGAACAATAATTTTTGAAAGCGAAAAAAAAAATTTAAGAATTTGAAATAACGTCTCTCCGTATCAGCGGTGACCGTCTGAAAGCAACGGCCGCCGTCCGCCGGCCGCTGCCTGTTGTTACTCACGTGGCATAAGGGCAGCCGGCGGAGGCGGCTGCCGCTAATGTCTCACGTTATGTTGTTGTGTTCACAACATACACACACACACATACATAAAATAATACGAATAGCGCATGCGCAATTCTCTGCGAGAGGCGACACAAAAACATTGCCTTTGTGGGCAACTGACCGATGATCGTTCTTATCTTAGGGAAGAAATGGGACATAGACATTCAGCATGTACAATAGCACCGACACTGCCAACAACAAAACGCCATTTCCCATTATCACTAAATTATTTATCAGCAGTCCCAATTTGAATTTTGATATCACTATATTTTTTACTTAATTCTGATACCGGTTTACTATTTGGCGTTTTATTTAGTTTTCTCAAGTTATTAGTTAATATACTATTATACTTATTAGCTTTATTTTTTTTTCAAAATGAATCCTGTATATGACAGTATAGTGTTTATTAAGCAGCATCCATACAGGAAATCGTTTGCGATTATAATTTCATCTTTTGTAAATTGTATTTACATATGTTTTTATGATTATACATTTATCTTAAGTTCGTACATTTTAATGATAATTATTTTAATAGATGACCGGTAATGCGATTATAACTAATAACTAGGATAATAAGCAAAAGTCTTCTCTTACAGTATGAAGAAATTTTAGGTCTGGGGGGGGGTTTTGCGCTTTTTTTTATCAATAAGGGTACAAAGTTGTTGCCTCCTCAACAATTTAATGCCAGAACCGCCACTGGTCGGTATAGCGTTAGGCATAGTGTGAAATGTATTTTTGGCGCGCGCGGGAAGTAGTCGGCGGCGGCGGCCGCGTTATAGTCGATATGAGTTTGTTAGGTTGTAGAACGCGGTGTGTAAAGGAATTATTATTTTCTATCCGGTTTGTCCGACGGGAGGGATGAACGCGTTATTAAAAAAAAAAATAATAAAAAACCCCGTAGATTGTGGCGCGTCGTTTAAAACTATGTTATCTGAAAGTAGGTAGATATGGGCTCCACACGTTTCCGCGGCACTGGATTTAAAATACACGGACAGTGACGATACCAATAGGTTCTATACGTTTGTGAAAACTGAAAACTAAATAATATAATAAATTACTTTATATAATTAATATATAATAATTAAATATAATAAATAATAATATATCACTTGCTAATGTGAAATGGCCATTGTTCGGCTGGTGTTTGTATTTTGTGTATCGAATAGCCTATGTACAATTAACTATAAAAGTCAACTTTTTTTGAAATTTTGGGTAAATATGAAAAAACCCGTTTAATAAAATGTCCAAAACAAACGGTCTTTACCTACAAATTGCAATTGTTTTTTTGTTAAATCAGTTTTCCAACCACGTTTAAAATGAAAAATTAATAAGGCACTCGAACGTGAGTAAACGAAAAGTTTTTGATTCGAGTAGATTATTTCTGGAGTAAAAAAAAAAACACGATTTTATTCATAAAATAAATTTTGTACTTTTAATTTTACAATAATAAATTAGCATTTTCGTTTAATAAAATGAGAAATAATCGTTTCCGACTTTAATATTAAAATACAATATGTAATACCTATGTGATACCCGTTATGTTGATAATACGTTTTTATTTGACAAACGGTCCAATATTACATGCCTCATGGCAATTACTGCAGACAATAACTTTTGGGAATGGGCCTACACATAAAGTATATGTTTATCAGGTAAAAAATGGGTTATGGAAATTTATTTCAAGACAAAATAAACCAAAACGTTATCATAAAACTTAAAAATAAAAACACCGATATTAATTTTTTGAAACGTAATCGGTTTTGTAAACGGGCTACTCGTTGTTCATACATTGTGCTGCCTCGACGATCACGGGCGAGTCTAGATATTTAACAATACTACTATTGAGCAAACGTAGTAAATCAGTCTTGGACTTTCAAAAATATATAAAATAAATTTAAACAAATGTAAAGACGTCATAATCGCGACGGTTTACTCGTTCGAATCGGTTAACGATTTAATTAAAATAGAGTCGAGCGTTTGGCAGTCTTGTTTTTAATAGAAATCGGGACAGCTTTAATAGCCGAATAGGTTATATATTTTTACAATGACAATTTAAATTGTTTTTACTATTTTCGGTGTAATCTTAAGTCGATTCGGTCGGTGTTGCCGCCGTCAAAATATCGCATAGAGTTTTGATGATAACTACGCGACACGTAAAACTACTAACGACCCGAATTCGACACCGCCCCCTTCGGTCTCTTCATACCGCAGACTCTTAGAGCCCACGCGATAATTTTTCAATACACGTGCAGATTGCGAATCGAAAAGATTTTTTAGTTTAACTCGAAATTAACGAGTCCTAATCGACCTCGAAAGAGGTGTATCGTTGAATAGTCGGACTGGTCGGAACAACCTCCTGCGGCACGTCGGCCGTCGATTTTAAGTGAAAACTCGACCGACCGACGGATTTGCTATAACGTTGGCTTTAAGGAGAACGAGATTTATCGCCGTTGAGTGATTTTCGAGCGGAAAAAACGAGATAAAACGGAACGGGATCACGTCAAAACGGAAAATTCGATTCCGTAAGCGTTTACTAGTCGGTATGGCGACGAGTATATAGACGGTGTGACGGCCAAACTCGAGTTATACACACCGTTCCTGTTCATTTTGCCAGAGTACCAGAGTCTATTTTCAAACCGCTTCACCATGACCGACACCGCAGTCGCCGCACCAGCACCAGCCGCCTCGTCGCCGGCCCAGGCCAAGTCGCCGAAAAAGAAGTCCGCCGCTCCCAAGGCGAAGAAAGCCGCACCGGCTCATCCTACCACGGCCGTGATGGTGATCGCAGCCGTCAAGGAACTGAAGGAGAAAAAAGGATCGTCGTTGCCGGCTATCAAGAAATATTTGGCCGCCAACTACAAAGTGGACGCTGCCAAGCTAGCGCCTTTCATCCGCAAATTCCTAAAGTCGGCCGTCGCCAGCGGCAAGCTGGTCCAGACCAAGGGCAACGGAGCGTCGGGCCATTTCAAATTGGCCGCCGAAGTCAAAAAAGAGAAGAAGGTAGCGCCGAAAAAGAAGCCGATCGCCAAGAAAGCGGCGGTGTCCAAGGCGCCCGGAGCGGCCAAGAAGAGGAAGAGCACCGGTGCCAAGAAACCGAAATCCGGCGAGCCCGCCGCCAAGAAGGTGAAAAAGGTAGCCGCAGCGCCTAAACCCAAAGCCGCGAAACCGAAAAAGTCTCCGGCCAAGGCTAAGAAAGCGCCGGCCACCAAAGCCAAGGCACCCAAGGCGAAGAAGGTGGCAGTCAAGAAGACGGCTGCGCCCAAAAAGAAGGCGTAATTTGTTAAAAACACTCTCTTAAACCCTTAAAACGGTCCTTTTCAGGACCACCAAATATTTATATAATACAATATACACAACAAGCGTGTCGCGCGGTGTCTCGTACCGATATTTTATAGATTATAGTAATACAAACTACAGTAAGTAATAGTGATTGTGAAATGGAATGAAAAAGTTAAAACGACTACAACATGGGTAAATACGTTTATTGTTGTATGTATATTTAGGAAAATGATTGACTATTGCAGATAATAACATTTAATTGATTTGACAATACTTAAGACTGTCTGGCCAGCCCTAAACCCTAATTGACTTATAATTACAAGTATGGCTGTATGCCCACAACAAAACTTTAAATATATCAAAATAACAATAATTATGAAATATTACAAATTCACCTGACTGATTAAAAACGGAAAATAACAACAGACGCGGCCGCTGCGCTGTGCGTTAAACGGCACACGCGAGATATAGATAACAGGACAAAAACAAACGAGCTGAATGAACGACCCACGTCGTTGTATTCATTTGTATTTCATTGTAAATTTGTATTCAAATTCAAATACTTGTGTACTATAGTCGTATATGATAAACTGTACACGAAAAACCGTCTCGATATCGATCAATTCTAAAAGCAATATCTGTTGACGTACACACCATCCATACATACATACATACATGCATACATACTCACATACAAACGTACTTCATAATCGCTTTTTTTATATTGTACCTATCTGTAAATTGTTCAATAAAACCCCAAATATGCACTCGAAATTTATTTTCTACTTATTTTTAAATATAACTTGTATTTTTTAAATATTATGTTCATACTAGTTGTAACCGCAAAACTTAAATAAAAATAGTTTTTATAAAAAATAAATTTAACACTTTTAAATAAACAAAATTTTAAAATATGACGCAATTATCGAAAATAATAAAACATTTGAGTACCCACCTGCCCAAGAATAAAAAAATCCCAAAATATACAAAAAAAAAAAAAATGTTCGATTCTTTAAAATGTAATTAAAAATTGTAACTTGTCAGTGTCGTATACGCACTTTGGTACACGAACCGTTAAACACACACACACACACTTAAAACCGACGGGAGAAAAGGTAACACTTTTAAATTAAGTAAAAGAAAAGTAACTCAAAAGTTAATAAACACACACACAATTATAATATTCGTAAAAACAATAATGCGCGCGACAATACCCTCCTGGTAATAAAACGGTCTATTACGGGAGAGTGCCCCCGACAAAGTAATTTGGGCGGCCTTAAATGATAAACATTATTGACATTTTTACTGTGTAGACAATTTTGTATAGTTTTGTTTTGATTGTTTGGCCTACGTTTAATTGCTTATTTGCTAAAATACGTTGGTCTTTAAGAACTATACTGCAGTCAGATCTATTTTTCAGACCATTCGGTACAAGTCCCGGGCCCTAAAAATATAATATATTCAAATGCAATAATATTATACTCTGCCAGTAAACTGTGTCGTTATGCAATTAACTCGAGTGAGCAGATCACTGTTGTATTTTATTTTAGTTAATAAAGCTGTTATATACATATATAGCTAATTTAAGTGTTATCTATAGCTAATATTGTTTTCCCGTTTTTTTCTAATTTGTGTAGTGAATTTATATTTTTAGTAATGTAATGTGAAAAAATTCGCCGAATGTACAAATAAAATACACGTCGTAGTACTAACCGACGACAAACGTAATATAATGATACAAAAGACGATAACACACACGGCGGTCGTCCGGTCGGTGATATTGTCAATAAAAATTAAAAACCCCAGATATTAATAACTTAAATAGGATACACTACGAATAATAATAATATTATTATATAATAACGTGTATCAGAATAATAATTTGGTGGCCCTGAAAAGGGCCGTTTTAAGTGGATATAGCGCGCGACTAATATCGAAATGCTTATTTGGAACTGGTGTACTTGGTCACGGCCTTGGTGCCTTCACTGACGGCGTGCTTGGCCAATTCACCGGGCAACAGGAGACGGACGGCGGTCTGGATCTCCCGGCTGGTGATGGTCGAACGCTTGTTGTAGTGGGCCAGACGGCTGGATTCGGCGGCGATGCGTTCGAAAATGTCGTTGACGAAGCTGTTCATGATGCTCATAGCCTTGGAGGAAACGCCGGTGTCGGGGTGCACTTGTTTCAACACCTTGTAGATGTAAATACCGTACGATTCTTTCCTCTTCGGCTTGCGCTTCTTGTCGGACTTGGTGATGTTTTTCTGCGCCTTGCCGGACTTCTTCATGGCCTTGCCTGCGGATTTACCTCCTGGTGCCATAGTGACTGCGGTTGTACACGGTTTGCGGGTCGTCGAAATAGTTGGCCGGTAGCTGGTGGACGAATGATGGTTCGAAAATCGTTTACGCTCATATTTATTACGCGTCGCGACTTCGTTTATCGAGTACGATTTGTAAGAGTCGACGAAAAAACGACGAGTAAGATTAACACTTTGTGTTTAAAAGCGAACCCTACAATGTGCCGTTTTTTCATCGTCAACGTCTAAGCATCAAAGAAAAACACGACGAGTATAAACAACACTTTGCATTGAACGTTTATGTCTACAAAGTGTGGTTTTTCGTCGTCGTTATTTTCAAACGTAGGCCAACATACAGACGCATTTACGTCTTAAAAGTGTATAAATACCGATTTTGGCCTGTTCCGATCATCAGTATCGTCTGGATTTTCTCTCGTTTCACTACACGACAATCTACAATCGAGCATCATGAGCGGACGCGGCAAAGGAGGAAAAGCAAAGAGCGGCAAATCGAAGACCCGGTCGTCCCGTGCCGGACTCCAGTTCCCGGTCGGTCGTATCCATCGTCTGTTGAGGAAGGGCAACTACGCCGAGCGCGTCGGTGCCGGCGCTCCCGTGTACCTGGCCGCCGTCATGGAGTACTTGGCCGCTGAAGTGTTGGAGTTGGCCGGTAACGCCGCCCGTGACAACAAGAAGACCCGTATCATCCCCAGACATTTACAGTTGGCCATCAGGAACGACGAGGAGTTGAACAAACTGTTGTCCGGCGTCACCATTGCCCAAGGTGGTGTGCTGCCCAACATCCAAGCCGTCCTTTTGCCCAAGAAGACCGAAAAGAAAGCTTAAGAACGTCGTCGCCGTATTTATACATATTAAAACGGCCCTTTTCAGGGCCACCAAATATTAACTATTTTTACAACACTCTTGTTGTTTTCGACATAAATGATGTGTGGCGTTGTATTATTTTGTCAAGCCTTAGAAAATATAAGTAATTCAAACAACTGTAACTTGGAATTTCAGCAAATCTACTTTAATTTTTTCTTTAGGTCAATAACAATTTATAAAATATGACTATAACTCAAACTGGAAATAATATTCAAGTATAATATAAATAAATAATTTTTTTTTTCCAACATTCCAGTTTGCTATTTAGCTACAACATCAGCCGGCACTACAATGATAACATCATTGGTTAATATCGAAATATTGTCTCTTCAATAATAATGTCATCGATATTAATAGATATAATAGATTTAGATCAATGACTTGCAATATTATATTATTGTGATAATAAATTAGTACTATATCATATATGTCTATTTTACCAATGGGCTATAGTTATAAAAATCGTATATTACCCACGTGCGATTCTACTAATTGTGTAATATACAAATATACAATTAGTATGTTATATTTTTTTATAATAAATTATACATTTAGTTTGTTTTATTTTTTTATGTCAACTAGCATGTATGTTACAGAGAACATAATAGTCTGTATGTACTATAAAAAATATTAATTTGAACAATTACAAATGTATACCGTTAAAACTACTCGTGTGTATTTATATTATTATAATGGCAATACGCTATAACGTTTTGTTAGTTTATACGGTATACTTCATAATATAACTATTTTGCGCATCCAGTCACATGACACACACTATTATATTAGCGTACTCATGTAGCCGACTGCGAATTGCATTAAATGACATAAACGTTAATGAATAATTGTAATAATATAAAATGGTGGCCCTGAAAAGGGCCGTTTTAAAGAACAGTAGGTAGGGTGCAAAGCGAACGGTCGTCGGGAATTAACCTCCGAATCCGTACAGAGTGCGGCCTTGGCGTTTCAGAGCGTAGACCACGTCCATGGCGGTGACGGTCTTCCTCTTGGCGTGCTCGGTGTAGGTGACGGCGTCGCGGATTACGTTTTCCAGGAACACCTTCAACACTCCGCGGGTCTCTTCGTAGATCAGGCCGGAGATACGTTTGACACCACCGCGGCGGGCTAACCGACGAATGGCCGGCTTGGTGATTCCTTGGATGTTGTCCCGGAGCACTTTACGATGACGTTTGGCGCCTCCTTTTCCCAAACCTTTTCCTCCTTTGCCGCGTCCGGTCATTGTTGCTGATTGTCGTTCGGAGAGCTGCGGTAGACTGAAGAAACAAATCGAATGATGCCCGGACAACGTTTTCGCGCCGTATTTATATGATCGGGCCGTCGCGCGGACCAATCACGGCGCGGTATCGCGAGATCTCCCTCTATTCCGGCAGGCCGTTCCGTCGACCAATGAGAACTCGCGCCTACGATCCGAATTTGTATATATACGAGCTCATTCGGTGTGCGGAGACATATTCGACCGTTTCGAGTTTTCACAGACAGTCTACGAACTACCGACATGGCCCGTACCAAGCAAACCGCCCGCAAATCTACCGGAGGCAAGGCTCCCAGGAAGCAGTTGGCCACCAAAGCCGCCCGCAAGAGCGCACCGGCGACCGGAGGAGTGAAGAAACCCCATCGTTACCGTCCCGGTACCGTGGCTCTCCGTGAAATCCGTCGTTACCAGAAGAGCACCGAGCTGTTGATCCGCAAATTGCCGTTCCAACGTTTGGTCCGTGAGATCGCCCAAGACTTCAAGACCGACTTGCGTTTCCAGAGCTCGGCCGTCATGGCTCTGCAAGAAGCCAGCGAAGCGTACTTGGTCGGTCTGTTCGAAGACACCAACTTGTGCGCTATCCACGCCAAGCGTGTTACCATCATGCCCAAGGACATCCAGTTGGCTCGCCGTATTCGCGGAGAACGTGCTTAATCGTCTCAATACTCTACAAATCCTCTTTAAAACGGCCCTTTTCAGGGCCACTACATGCGTTACAATTATTTCTCTATCGACCTTACAGCGGGCGCCGCGCTGTTGATAAAATTAATACAACAGTTTTATTATTATCGACGGTCGTGGGTATCCCCCCGAGAATGTTGTTACTTACATTTTTAGATTAATGTTGAAAATTCCCAACGACCGTTTTTATTGAAGTATTATTTATATTTAAAAAAAAAAAAGCGGGTAAAAGAATAGGCGGTGGCGGTAGACGATGAACGGGTCGGTATCAGTGGCGGTTTTCCCGGGGAGGCGGTGCCTCCCTTGAAAATTGAGGAAACTATGTACTTAATATTGTTATTATGATGAGATATTTTGGTTTACATTAAATATTTTCAATCGAAAATATTGGAAAAAATGTACATGAACAATAATTTTTGAAAGCGAAAAAAAAAATTTAAGAATTTGAAATAACGTCTCTCCGTATCAGCGGTGACCGTCTGAAAGCAACGGCCGCCGTCCGCCGGCCGCTGCCTGTTGTTACTCACGTGGCATAAGGGCAGCCGGCGGAGGCGGCTGCCGCTAATGTCTCACGTTATGTTGTTGTGTTCACAACATACACACACACACATACATAAAATAATACGAATAGCGCATGCGCAATTCTCTGCGAGAGGCGACACAAAAACATTGCCTTTGTGGGCAACTGACCGATGATCGTTCTTATCTTAGGGAAGAAATGGGACATAGACATTCAGCATGTACAATAGCACCGACACTGCCAACAACAAAACGCCATTTCCCATTATCACTAAATTATTTATCAGCAGTCCCAATTTGAATTTTGATATCACTATATTTTTTACTTAATTCTGATACCGGTTTACTATTTGGCGTTTTATTTAGTTTTCTCAAGTTATTAGTTAATATACTATTATACTTATTAGCTTTATTTTTTTTTCAAAATGAATCCTGTATATGACAGTATAGTGTTTATTAAGCAGCATCCATACAGGAAATCGTTTGCGATTATAATTTCATCTTTTGTAAATTGTATTTACATATGTTTTTATGATTATACATTTATCTTAAGTTCGTACATTTTAATGATAATTATTTTAATAGATGACCGGTAATGCGATTATAACTAATAACTAGGATAATAAGCAAAAGTCTTCTCTTACAGTATGAAGAAATTTTAGGTCTGGGGGGGGGTTTTGCGCTTTTTTTTATCAATAAGGGTACAAAGTTGTTGCCTCCTCAACAATTTAATGCCAGAACCGCCACTGGTCGGTATAGCGTTAGGCATAGTGTGAAATGTATTTTTGGCGCGCGCGGGAAGTAGTCGGCGGCGGCGGCCGCGTTATAGTCGATATGAGTTTGTTAGGTTGTAGAACGCGGTGTGTAAAGGAATTATTATTTTCTATCCGGTTTGTCCGACGGGAGGGATGAACGCGTTATTAAAAAAAAAAATAATAAAAAACCCCGTAGATTGTGGCGCGTCGTTTAAAACTATGTTATCTGAAAGTAGGTAGATATGGGCTCCACACGTTTCCGCGGCACTGGATTTAAAATACACGGACAGTGACGATACCAATAGGTTCTATACGTTTGTGAAAACTGAAAACTAAATAATATAATAAATTACTTTATATAATTAATATATAATAATTAAATATAATAAATAATAATATATCACTTGCTAATGTGAAATGGCCATTGTTCGGCTGGTGTTTGTATTTTGTGTATCGAATAGCCTATGTACAATTAACTATAAAAGTCAACTTTTTTTGAAATTTTGGGTAAATATGAAAAAACCCGTTTAATAAAATGTCCAAAACAAACGGTCTTTACCTACAAATTGCAATTGTTTTTTTGTTAAATCAGTTTTCCAACCACGTTTAAAATGAAAAATTAATAAGGCACTCGAACGTGAGTAAACGAAAAGTTTTTGATTCGAGTAGATTATTTCTGGAGTAAAAAAAAAAACACGATTTTATTCATAAAATAAATTTTGTACTTTTAATTTTACAATAATAAATTAGCATTTTCGTTTAATAAAATGAGAAATAATCGTTTCCGACTTTAATATTAAAATACAATATGTAATACCTATGTGATACCCGTTATGTTGATAATACGTTTTTATTTGACAAACGGTCCAATATTACATGCCTCATGGCAATTACTGCAGACAATAACTTTTGGGAATGGGCCTACACATAAAGTATATGTTTATCAGGTAAAAAATGGGTTATGGAAATTTATTTCAAGACAAAATAAACCAAAACGTTATCATAAAACTTAAAAATAAAAACACCGATATTAATTTTTTGAAACGTAATCGGTTTTGTAAACGGGCTACTCGTTGTTCATACATTGTGCTGCCTCGACGATCACGGGCGAGTCTAGATATTTAACAATACTACTATTGAGCAAACGTAGTAAATCAGTCTTGGACTTTCAAAAATATATAAAATAAATTTAAACAAATGTAAAGACGTCATAATCGCGACGGTTTACTCGTTCGAATCGGTTAACGATTTAATTAAAATAGAGTCGAGCGTTTGGCAGTCTTGTTTTTAATAGAAATCGGGACAGCTTTAATAGCCGAATAGGTTATATATTTTTACAATGACAATTTAAATTGTTTTTACTATTTTCGGTGTAATCTTAAGTCGATTCGGTCGGTGTTGCCGCCGTCAAAATATCGCATAGAGTTTTGATGATAACTACGCGACACGTAAAACTACTAACGACCCGAATTCGACACCGCCCCCTTCGGTCTCTTCATACCGCAGACTCTTAGAGCCCACGCGATAATTTTTCAATACACGTGCAGATTGCGAATCGAAAAGATTTTTTAGTTTAACTCGAAATTAACGAGTCCTAATCGACCTCGAAAGAGGTGTATCGTTGAATAGTCGGACTGGTCGGAACAACCTCCTGCGGCACGTCGGCCGTCGATTTTAAGTGAAAACTCGACCGACCGACGGATTTGCTATAACGTTGGCTTTAAGGAGAACGAGATTTATCGCCGTTGAGTGATTTTCGAGCGGAAAAAACGAGATAAAACGGAACGGGATCACGTCAAAACGGAAAATTCGATTCCGTAAGCGTTTACTAGTCGGTATGGCGACGAGTATATAGACGGTGTGACGGCCAAACTCGAGTTATACACACCGTTCCTGTTCATTTTGCCAGAGTACCAGAGTCTATTTTCAAACCGCTTCACCATGACCGACACCGCAGTCGCCGCACCAGCACCAGCCGCCTCGTCGCCGGCCCAGGCCAAGTCGCCGAAAAAGAAGTCCGCCGCTCCCAAGGCGAAGAAAGCCGCACCGGCTCATCCTACCACGGCCGTGATGGTGATCGCAGCCGTCAAGGAACTGAAGGAGAAAAAAGGATCGTCGTTGCCGGCTATCAAGAAATATTTGGCCGCCAACTACAAAGTGGACGCTGCCAAGCTAGCGCCTTTCATCCGCAAATTCCTAAAGTCGGCCGTCGCCAGCGGCAAGCTGGTCCAGACCAAGGGCAACGGAGCGTCGGGCCATTTCAAATTGGCCGCCGAAGTCAAAAAAGAGAAGAAGGTAGCGCCGAAAAAGAAGCCGATCGCCAAGAAAGCGGCGGTGTCCAAGGCGCCCGGAGCGGCCAAGAAGAGGAAGAGCACCGGTGCCAAGAAACCGAAATCCGGCGAGCCCGCCGCCAAGAAGGTGAAAAAGGTAGCCGCAGCGCCTAAACCCAAAGCCGCGAAACCGAAAAAGTCTCCGGCCAAGGCTAAGAAAGCGCCGGCCACCAAAGCCAAGGCACCCAAGGCGAAGAAGGTGGCAGTCAAGAAGACGGCTGCGCCCAAAAAGAAGGCGTAATTTGTTAAAAACACTCTCTTAAACCCTTAAAACGGTCCTTTTCAGGACCACCAAATATTTATATAATACAATATACACAACAAGCGTGTCGCGCGGTGTCTCGTACCGATATTTTATAGATTATAGTAATACAAACTACAGTAAGTAATAGTGATTGTGAAATGGAATGAAAAAGTTAAAACGACTACAACATGGGTAAATACGTTTATTGTTGTATGTATATTTAGGAAAATGATTGACTATTGCAGATAATAACATTTAATTGATTTGACAATACTTAAGACTGTCTGGCCAGCCCTAAACCCTAATTGACTTATAATTACAAGTATGGCTGTATGCCCACAACAAAACTTTAAATATATCAAAATAACAATAATTATGAAATATTACAAATTCACCTGACTGATTAAAAACGGAAAATAACAACAGACGCGGCCGCTGCGCTGTGCGTTAAACGGCACACGCGAGATATAGATAACAGGACAAAAACAAACGAGCTGAATGAACGACCCACGTCGTTGTATTCATTTGTATTTCATTGTAAATTTGTATTCAAATTCAAATACTTGTGTACTATAGTCGTATATGATAAACTGTACACGAAAAACCGTCTCGATATCGATCAATTCTAAAAGCAATATCTGTTGACGTACACACCATCCATACATACATACATACATGCATACATACTCACATACAAACGTACTTCATAATCGCTTTTTTTATATTGTACCTATCTGTAAATTGTTCAATAAAACCCCAAATATGCACTCGAAATTTATTTTCTACTTATTTTTAAATATAACTTGTATTTTTTAAATATTATGTTCATACTAGTTGTAACCGCAAAACTTAAATAAAAATAGTTTTTATAAAAAATAAATTTAACACTTTTAAATAAACAAAATTTTAAAATATGACGCAATTATCGAAAATAATAAAACATTTGAGTACCCACCTGCCCAAGAATAAAAAAATCCCAAAATATACAAAAAAAAAAAAATGTTCGATTCTTTAAAATGTAATTAAAAATTGTAACTTGTCAGTGTCGTATACGCACTTTGGTACACGAACCGTTAAACACACACACACACACTTAAAACCGACGGGAGAAAAGGTAACACTTTTAAATTAAGTAAAAGAAAAGTAACTCAAAAGTTAATAAACACACACACAATTATAATATTCGTAAAAACAATAATGCGCGCGACAATACCCTCCTGGTAATAAAACGGTCTATTACGGGAGAGTGCCCCCGACAAAGTAATTTGGGCGGCCTTAAATGATAAACATTATTGACATTTTTACTGTGTAGACAATTTTGTATAGTTTTGTTTTGATTGTTTGGCCTACGTTTAATTGCTTATTTGCTAAAATACGTTGGTCTTTAAGAACTATACTGCAGTCAGATCTATTTTTCAGACCATTCGGTACAAGTCCCGGGCCCTAAAAATATAATATATTCAAATGCAATAATATTATACTCTGCCAGTAAACTGTGTCGTTATGCAATTAACTCGAGTGAGCAGATCACTGTTGTATTTTATTTTAGTTAATAAAGCTGTTATATACATATATAGCTAATTTAAGTGTTATCTATAGCTAATATTGTTTTCCCGTTTTTTTCTAATTTGTGTAGTGAATTTATATTTTTAGTAATGTAATGTGAAAAAATTCGCCGAATGTACAAATAAAATACACGTCGTAGTACTAACCGACGACAAACGTAATATAATGATACAAAAGACGATAACACACACGGCGGTCGTCCGGTCGGTGATATTGTCAATAAAAATTAAAAACCCCAGATATTAATAACTTAAATAGGATACACTACGAATAATAATAATATTATTATATAATAACGTGTATCAGAATAATAATTTGGTGGCCCTGAAAAGGGCCGTTTTAAGTGGATATAGCGCGCGACTAATATCGAAATGCTTATTTGGAACTGGTGTACTTGGTCACGGCCTTGGTGCCTTCACTGACGGCGTGCTTGGCCAATTCACCGGGCAACAGGAGACGGACGGCGGTCTGGATCTCCCGGCTGGTGATGGTCGAACGCTTGTTGTAGTGGGCCAGACGGCTGGATTCGGCGGCGATGCGTTCGAAAATGTCGTTGACGAAGCTGTTCATGATGCTCATAGCCTTGGAGGAAACGCCGGTGTCGGGGTGCACTTGTTTCAACACCTTGTAGATGTAAATACCGTACGATTCTTTCCTCTTCGGCTTGCGCTTCTTGTCGGACTTGGTGATGTTTTTCTGCGCCTTGCCGGACTTCTTCATGGCCTTGCCTGCGGATTTACCTCCTGGTGCCATAGTGACTGCGGTTGTACACGGTTTGCGGGTCGTCGAAATAGTTGGCCGGTAGCTGGTGGACGAATGATGGTTCGAAAATCGTTTACGCTCATATTTATTACGCGTCGCGACTTCGTTTATCGAGTACGATTTGTAAGAGTCGACGAAAAAACGACGAGTAAGATTAACACTTTGTGTTTAAAAGCGAACCCTACAATGTGCCGTTTTTTCATCGTCAACGTCTAAGCATCAAAGAAAAACACGACGAGTATAAACAACACTTTGCATTGAACGTTTATGTCTACAAAGTGTGGTTTTTCGTCGTCGTTATTTTCAAACGTAGGCCAACATACAGACGCATTTACGTCTTAAAAGTGTATAAATACCGATTTTGGCCTGTTCCGATCATCAGTATCGTCTGGATTTTCTCTCGTTTCACTACACGACAATCTACAATCGAGCATCATGAGCGGACGCGGCAAAGGAGGAAAAGCAAAGAGCGGCAAATCGAAGACCCGGTCGTCCCGTGCCGGACTCCAGTTCCCGGTCGGTCGTATCCATCGTCTGTTGAGGAAGGGCAACTACGCCGAGCGCGTCGGTGCCGGCGCTCCCGTGTACCTGGCCGCCGTCATGGAGTACTTGGCCGCTGAAGTGTTGGAGTTGGCCGGTAACGCCGCCCGTGACAACAAGAAGACCCGTATCATCCCCAGACATTTACAGTTGGCCATCAGGAACGACGAGGAGTTGAACAAACTGTTGTCCGGCGTCACCATTGCCCAAGGTGGTGTGCTGCCCAACATCCAAGCCGTCCTTTTGCCCAAGAAGACCGAAAAGAAAGCTTAAGAACGTCGTCGCCGTATTTATACATATTAAAACGGCCCTTTTCAGGGCCACCAAATATTAACTATTTTTACAACACTCTTGTTGTTTTCGACATAAATGATGTGTGGCGTTGTATTATTTTGTCAAGCCTTAGAAAATATAAGTAATTCAAACAACTGTAACTTGGAATTTCAGCAAATCTACTTTAATTTTTTCTTTAGGTCAATAACAATTTATAAAATATGACTATAACTCAAACTGGAAATAATATTCAAGTATAATATAAATAAATAATTTTTTTTTTCCAACATTCCAGTTTGCTATTTAGCTACAACATCAGCCGGCACTACAATGATAACATCATTGGTTAATATCGAAATATTGTCTCTTCAATAATAATGTCATCGATATTA